>NW_009798366.1:105118-154869 GCF_000520075.1 Aphanomyces astaci
GATCCAGGCGCACAATAGCCGACGCAGACGAAAACAGAGTGACGAAGCATGCCCATGTACTGCGTGCGGGGCGTGCGGCCTGGGCGGGATCGTCGCCGAGCACTTGGACAGACACAAGGCGGACGAGTGTAAGATGCGACTGGTTCAGTGCAAATATGCCCCGCACGGATGCATGAAGCACCCGCTGTTTGCGTACGAGAAGAACGAGCATGAAACGATGGAGTGCCGGTTCCGACTCGTGTGGTGCCCCATGGGCTGCGGCCAGCACGTGGTCGCCAACACCGTCCAAACCCATCAAGCAGTGTGCGGCATGCGATTCTCCACGTGTTCCCTCGGCTGTGGCGTCGAAATGAGAGAAAAAGATCGGCTCGACCACGAACAGTTTGATTGTTTGTATCACAAGAAGTAGTCAGTTGGTTGTTGCTGCCAGAAGCTGTTCAAAGTACAGTTCATGCAGTAGCGACTCGTCCTCTTAGGGTTAAAATAATCCCGTATCTAACACCGTAAATGTCTACGGAGCATTAGACCCAAGAACACTGATCGCGGTGACGTTTATAGTACATTCAGGGCTAAAGGTTTGTATGGCTAAAACAAAGGTTTGTATGGCTAAATGTTTATATGGGATGGCTATGCCATCAACATGCCTCGCATTTTGATGTTGGCCACTTGACGCACAAATTGTCCAACATTATTGGCTGCATTCCGCAGTAGTATTTCCCTGTGAATGTCAAGGCATGCCGTTCATCTGTCGCCCTGGTGGGTACTCGCAGTGTAAATCCAGCCTACAGGGTGCCAGCTACCACGATAAGCCAGATCATGGCCCCTACAATTCGCTCGACCCTGGCAGTCGACGTCGTGGTCAGTGTGGGTGCGGGCGTTGGTCGTATCGTTGCGGGTGCCATGGTTGGTGATCGCTGGCTGAATATGATTTGGGCGGCGATTATACACTGGAAAAGTACGTGGCAACATCCACGCGTCCGCCGTCGCTGGTGCCGCCATAGTCAGCGTAGACAAACTCACACTTGGGAAACGAGTTTTTGACAATCGCAAGGGCGGCGGTGACACATGCTGGGGGGGCCGATCCGACGGAGGCCAACTTATGGGGCATGACCCAATCAAACCAATCCACGTCTGGGTTGATCATGATGCAGGCGGGCCCTGCAGGGGACTTACCAGGTGAGAAATGGCGGGTAGTTCCGTCGCATTGCACACCTGGTCGGGGGAAGAGGCCACTAAAGTGGGGGAGTAAGTGGAGGCCCATACTACTTGAAGTACTCGGACCGCGAACGTCAGGTTCGCCGCACATGAACAGACATCGGCCAAGGCTGTGGCGATGTCTACGACATCGTTCTTGCACTCGGGTGTCTTAGCCACGATCGAGCTCAGTTGAAAGTACTCATGGATCGCTGCTTCGTACAACACATTGCCTGACCTTGAAAGACGGGCGTGGTTTTGCTGATGCAGCTTTTGAAAACGGTGTCGCGTAGATTATAGCCAGCTTGGTGTTGCACGAAGTAACGTCGCTGTATAGCTGAACGGACATATTGCCGCAAAAGGCCAAGAGGAAGCCGCGGTACACTTACGGCTTGGATGGGGGGGCTCATGAAAAGTCTGGCAAAGCATTCAGGGTTGTAATGACAGCCAACAGGCAGCTGGGGCGTAGAGACATGGCTGGCAGCAACATCAGGTCCGACGGAGGAAAGAGGCTGTTTTGGGACTGTGGCAGCTGTGTAAGATTCGGTGGGTAGGTTGGGCTCTACGTACTCAGTAGGAAGGCACTTTGGGGGGGTGAGCGCGAGATGGAAGAGTTCGCAGAGGTTCAAGATGCCTCTCATAGCCAAGCCGAGGGAGCTAGCTTTGTCGCACGTCACGTCCTCCAACTTGTAGGATACCAGGCCAATGTCTCTGCGACAGGAGCGTTGTGCACACGCGAGCGCAATGTATGGGCTGTAGGCGGATAAAGTCCAAGGGTGTGGCCGTCGCCCCCCATTCCCCCCTGTACCCACAGGCAGACGACACAATCTGGTTGCGTATGGTCGATAAGGTTTGATTCAGGCTGGCATCGCACGGGGTACCGTGAACAATAGCTGGGAGGCCAGCCAACAGTGAAAGAAGCCCTAGCCATCCTCTCATGGAGGATATTTCGAATAAGCGTATGTATGCGTGGATACGATGGTATGATTTGAAGCACGTCAGTGACGTTACTGCGGGGTATGCACTAATTTGGGCGACTCAGTGGTGATAGACTCTAGTACGGGTCAGAAATCCCAAAGGCCGCGCCGTCGCCGCATGCTGGCCGGGGCTGCCGATCTGGCCGGGCAGCGTTGATTCGCAGGGGTTACAGTGTTGATAATTTCTACCACGGACGGCATAGGTCTCAGGCGGCAAGACTCCTAGCCACGACGAAGGCGTATTCGTACTAACACATGTATATTTCTACCAGAATATATTTCAAAGTATATATGCATACCGGTAAATATTCATGGGATATACATATTATATACTTCAGACTTCCCCAGTCAGTCAAGCTTTAGGGGGCGGTAAACCCCGAAACCCCGGATATATGTTGCAATGTGGTAGTAGTGGTGGCTTTCTGGCCTTGATCTACCGAGATGTACTAACGTTACTTGACGTCAAGTCCAGTTGCAATACTTCGGCATGTTGATCGATAGAGGAATCTGAAATGTATTTCGAAGTATGAGGTTTTGTATTGGTGAAGCCTTGAATTCTAAACACTTTAAAAACAAATATATAGCGGATTATCCGAAATCATCCGGATACACACACAAACGTCGCTTGTGTGTGTATCCGGATGATTTCGGATAATCCGCTCCAAAAGTGAAACGGATTGTTTTCATTGCAATCTTGGGCGGTTTCCTCATTCTTGAACAAGATGGCGATCACCGAAGGCTCTCCTTCCACCAACGAGAATGCGCCGTCCCGCGTGCGTGTCTTGCTGTCCCCTGCGCATGACGGCGACCCTGCCAGTCCCGATGGATCGGCTTCCAGTGGTGGCGCCGTGAAAACCGCGCCAATGGACGGTCCATCGCCAGGACAAGGTATGCCCCGTCCCGCACTTTCCACAGTTGACCGACGCATTTCTCTTAGTCGCGACAGTGACATCCATGAACCCCCTGTCAAAGGACTTCCAGCGCGTGCGGTACCTCCTTCAAGCGTCCCTCCCCGGCTTCGTCGTGCACGACGACGTGATGATCTGGGACATGAAGAACCCGACGCTCCATACGCAGTACGAGCAGCAGACCGCGGGGTTGCTCGAGGTGGACTCATGGGTGTCGGTCGAAGACCTGGGCCCGTCCATGGCGCAAATGTACACCTACGGATTCACGTCCATGGATTCCACGCAGCACCACGGCATGAAGTTCACCACGGGCAACATCGTCATGGACAACCCCGGCAAGACAGGTACATCTCCATCTTCTTTGCTATGGTTAATGGATACACGGTAGGGAAGAAGCAGTTTGTATTGTGCAAGGTGGCCGCGGGTCGGTCGCTCCCCATCGAGCGCGAAGAAGATGCCGCGATCAGACTTCCGCAAGGGTACCACAGTCACTACCTCGTCCAACCCCCTTCATCCACTGAACGCGATCCCTACTACCACGAGTACATCGTCCCTTCATCTCATCAGGTAGGCGCTTTCCTGTCCATTCTCGATAGCCGCTCATGGTTGTTTGGAAGATCCTGCCACAATTCCTCGTTCGATTCACATACTCCGCGGTGGAATCGAAACCCGCGCCCATATGCGCTCTGTGCGAGAAGCAGGCCGCGTCCATCCACTGCCCGGCCTGCGACGCCGACCTCTGCCCTACGTGCGACACGACAGTCCATTCGGCCAACAAACTCGCTGGCCGCCACAAGAGGTCGCCGCTCGTGACGGCGTCTGCCGCGGGAGAGCCGCCCGTCCTCCTCAGCCTTCCTCCCGTTCCGTGCCGCCTGGTATGTTGTCATGTGATTGTTCTAATTTCCTTTTTCGACATTTCCACAGTGATATTGTAAAAATTGTATTTTTCTGGGGATTTTAATCTCATTTCGATGAATTTTTATCGTTAAAAACTTGATTGATTGTTCTGCGGTTGCAGCATGAGTCCAAGAACGTGGAATTCTACTGCGCGGCATGTGCGGGATCCCGGTGTGTGTGCATTGCAAGATGGTGGGAGATCACTCGGCAGGCGACAAAGGTGGCCACCGCCTCGTGAGTTTGCTCGACGCGTACGAGCAGAGCATTAAGGAGTCGGCCAAGCCTGACCCGCTCATCGAGACGAGGAAGGCAATGATTGGGACCAAACTCAAGCAGATCAGAGACCGAGTGATGGACATCGCGGCCAACCGGCAGGAGGTGGAAGTGCAGGTGCGTCGCAGCATGGACGTCGTCTTGGCGCGGCTGGAGGAAGAGGCGAAGGCGAAGATGGACCTGCTGCGGTGCGAAGAACTGGAGTTGACGCGCCAGGTGCAGCAAGTGGAGTGGGCCGACGCGTTCCTTGCGAGTCAGCGCTGTCAGTTGGCTCCCGTCGAGTTCCTGGCTGCGTGGCACTTGCACAAGCCATTGCGCGTAGAGCAGCGGGAATTCCCTGTCGTGCATCTGGCGTCGGCGGAGAGCGTCAAGCCCGACATTCAACTGCTCGGCCGCATGCAAGTGGTGTCGGGGGACGGAAGCGGCAGTCACGTACTAGAAGGCAACGACGACGACGAAGGCAAACGACGCGACGAAGAGCAACATCAAGTGGGAGGGCACGTCATGTCCCCCAAGGGCAAGCGCATCATCGAAGACGTCAAGAACGACCTCCTAAAGGGCGGCGGCGGGAGTCGAAGTCCGCAGAAGAAGGGCAGCTTGACCACGCGCGCGCCCAGCAACCCGACGAATGACAAGAAAGACGTATGGTCCACCCAACTGCGTCGAGAAATCGGACTCGACGACGCCACCAAGCCGGAAACGAACGACGTCGAATAAGGCAATCTATGGTGCATTTCATCTACTGTACTCAGTAAAGACTACAGATCGGCCGGAGACGTTTTACTATTAAACGCCTCGGTTATTTCAGTTCAACCCCAGGAATGTTGACGTTTTACTTACGTTTTTTATCTGGTAAATAGGTTAAACATCCTGAATAATACGGATACAATGGAAACGTTCATACGGATAAGTGCTGTATACAAAGACCAAGATATACTTGATGCTCCTTTTCGGCCAAAATGTGCCTGGCTCCATATATTTCTATACAAAAAGGCTGGTTGGTTTAAATTCTATTACTCCATCAATTTTTCACCAATCGAAATTTTGAACCGTAACTTCTGTTGGTCTTGACCAGTTCTATCGTTATTACGGCTTATTTTCCTAAAAATATCAATGCAAAGTTGGAATAGCTGTCGAAAGACAAGGCATTTTTTTGTAGTCTTTAGTTGAAATGCACCATATATAACGTGACGGATCTGTGATTTGCCGAAAGATCGGTGATTTGCTGAGCTGCACTACCCAATAGAATTCAAGAATTGATATGATTGGATAAAATAAAAGCCTGCAACAACTGACACCTTCAAAACGTTATGATGGGTATAGTACTATTTTAAATAGGTTATCACCTGTTTTAAAATCAAGTATGACCTGTTAAATATGATTACTTCGTACATATAATATTGATCTATAAATCAATAAGTTTGTTTCAACGAAGCCGTAAAATTCCAAAGCCAATACTGAATTCAAGGTTAAATTTCGGCAAATCACCGATCGCCTGTTTGGTCATGGAGCTCAAAATCGGCAAATCACTGATCCGTCACGTTATACTATTAAAATACTACGTTATACTATTAAAATACTACCCGTTTCTATCGACAACAGGATATTGTTTGCTTCACTTTCTAAATATCAATACCCGTATACTGTATATGTATTGCGACAGGTGATATTTCACAACTAGCAGACACTCGTTCTCAAACTTTTGTTAATCCATTGCGTCATACAAATTTGAAGTATACTTCGAAGTATTCAACATGTTCACTAGTAAATATCAGCTATTACAAGAAAACTATCAGTTATTACAGGAGTCGCAATAGATTAATCCGTCACAATACATATACACTAAGTGCGAAGCGCCTCAACGAGCCAACCAAAGACGAGGTTTCGGGGTTTGATCCATAAGTAATCAAATTCACAACCATTAAACCAATTTAAATTAGTCCCATTTGCTCCACAACCCGTAGAAAAAGTAAACTTCAATCGTATCCTTTTATATTATACTAGTACGGAAAGATAGACGATTTTTAATCGACTTCTTCAATCTTGGGGCCTTGGGCACTGGCGGCCGGGGGCGGGGCGCCGCCGGCGGCGCCAAAGTCGGGCACACCGCCGGGGGCGCCGCCGCCAGCCGCGTACAGCTTTTGCATGATCGGGTTGGCCACGCCTTCGAGCTCCTTTTGCTTGGCTTCGTACTCCTCCTTCTCGGCCGATTGGTTCGCGTCCAGCCAGTTGATCGTCTCCGTCACCTTGTCGTCCACGACCTTCTTGTCCGCTTCGTCCAACTTGCCCTGGAGCTTCTCGTCGTTGAGCGTGTTGCGCAGGTTGTACGCGTAGTTTTCCAGCCCGTTCTTGGCTTCGATGCGCAACTTGTTGGCTTCGTCCTCCGACTTGTACTTTTCCGCTTCTTGCACCATGCGCTCAATGTCGTCCTTGCTCAAGCGACCCTTGTCGTTCGTGATCGTAATCTTGTTCTCCTTGCCCGTCGACTTTTCGATCGCAGACACGTTCAAGATCCCGTTCGCGTCAATGTCGAACGTCACGTCCACGTGCGGCACGCCGCGGGGCATGGGCGGGATCCCGTCCAACCAACGAAAACTTGCCCAACAAGTTGTTGTCGCGCGTCATCGAGCGCTCGCCTTCAAACACTTGGATCAGCACACCCGACTGGTTGTTCGCGCACGTCGAAAACGTCTGTGACTTCTTCGTCGGCACCGTCGTGTTGCGCTGGATCAGCGTCGCCATCACACCGCCGGCCGTTTCCAACGTGAGCAACAACGGCGTCACGTCCAGCAACAACAAGTCTTGCAACTTCTCCGAGCTGTCGTTGCCCGACAAGATCGCGGCTTGCCACGGCTTCGTCGGGGTTGATCGACTTACACGGCTCCTTGCTCCTGGAAAAAGTCAGACAACAACTGTTGCACCTTGGGGATACGGGTCGACCCGCCCACAAGCACCACTTCGTGCACTTGGCTCTTGGACAACTTCGAGTCGCGCAACACCTTCTCCACAGGCTCCATCGTCTTGCGGAAGTAGTCACCGCACATGTCTTCGAAACGCGCGCGGGTGATCGTGCTGTTGAAATCAATGCCGTCGAACAACGAGTCGATTTCAATGTACGCTTGCGCCGACGACGACAGCGTGCGCTTGGCGCGCTCGCAGGCCGTGCGCAGACGGCGGAGGGCACGTTGGTTCGCGGTCATGTCCTTGCGGTGCTTGCGCTTGAACTCAGCCGTGAAGTGGTCCACCAAACGGTTGTCGAAATCTTCACCACCCAAGTGCGTGTCACCGGCAGTGGCCTTCACTTCAAAGATGCCTTCTTCGATCGTCAACAAAGACACATCAAAGGTCCCGCCGCCCAAGTCGAAAATCAACACGTTGCGTTCGCCACCCTTCTTGTCCAAACCGTACGCGATGGCGGCGGCCGTGGGTTCGTTGATGATACGCAACACGTTCAAGCCAGCAATGGCACCGGCGTCCTTGGTCGCTTGGCGTTGCGAGTCGTTAAAGTACGCAGGCACCGTGATGACGGCGTTGTTCACCGTGGAACCGATAAACGCTTCCGACACTTCCTTCATCTTGATCAACACCATCGACGAGATTTCTTCGGGCTGGAACGTCTTGGTTTCGCCCTTGAACTCGACCGTGATTTGCGGCTTGTCGCCGGCACCCGGCGTCACCTTGAACGGCCAGTGCTTGATGTCGGCTTGGATCACAGAGTCGTTGAACTTGCGGCCGATCAAACGCTTGGCGTCGAACACCGTGTTGGTCGGGTTCATCGCCACTTGGTTCTTGGCGGCGTCACCGATCAAGCGCTCGCTATCCGTGAACGCCACGTACGAAGGGGTCGTGCGGTTACCTTGGTCGTTGGCAATGATTTCCACACGGTCGTTCTGCCACACACCCACGCAGGAATAGGTCGTGCCGAGATCGATACCGACACTTGCGCCTTGGACTCCAGACATGTTGGCTTTGGATGAAAAATCGAAAATGATCATCGACACACTCCACCGCCTTGACCGCAGTCATTTTCGAGAAAATTCGGCCAATCCTTCCAGCACATTCCATCAATTGGATACAAAAGGCAAGTTATTTCCATTCGCGTATTGTGATTGGTTGTTTTGCCAGATACCTCTCGGAATCAATGTTTTCTGGCCCACCCGTATTAAGGACGTTCATTGATTGGTTGAATTATTCGGCAGGGCTCGGGGTACACAGAATTCCTTGAAGTTGTAGGTTTGCCACCGAGCGATATTAGCTTTGACAGGTTTGTTCTGGAGGTACCTTTTTCGGATAACGTTGCGTTAACCGGATTTCTTGGGCTCGCTCTTAAGAGTTTGAAACCCAAATCCAATAATCCTCCCGAGTGGGATTTACTAGGGACTTGAGGAGGTCCAAAACGCCACATTACAAAATGGACCTTTTACCTTCATTTTCAAAATGACATTTTTGGTTTACCCCATTTTGGCAGAAAATGGAGTACTACGTAGTATTATTTTTGAGATGTTACCAGACGCATCCATTTTGTAATATGGCGTTTTGGACCTCTTCAACCAGGAAATCCCACGTGGAATTATTGGACAAACACACAAAAGCTGTCATTTGAAAAATTGTCCTAATATTTATGATAAGTTGCAAAAAGAGGCGATTTCGGACATTTCTTGTGGCAGTAAGAGTGGTAAAGTGGAGAAAAGCACTGTTCACTGTAAACTTGGGAAGGACGACATGTACCACCAATCGTTATACCGTCTTATGTCCGCGACTCAACTCGTCGGACATCCCTTTCAGCGGGTCCCTACCATTTGGCCCGTGTCAAACAACATGCCGTGGAAGGGCCAGATGGATCGAGTAACCACCTGGAGGCCGATGTCGAGCCATCATGCTTCAGGGTACTCCCTGGTACGTCGGCTCAGTTACCGTCCAAGAGACCGGAGTTCGTGCTACCTGGCTTTTGCCTGAGGATGCTGAAGGGCGACAACTGTCCCGTCCGTAGTTGACTACGCAGAGCGCAGAACATTGTGTCATCTAGTGAATTGGTTTACGCGACCTCGGGGCGTGTATCGGTGTAGACAAGACATAAAACTATTGTTCGATGGGGTAGTTCTTATAATGGTTACGTAGGTCAATGTGATTCGTACGCCCATAGGATCCAGAGTGTTTCATGATCTGTATGATGATCTTATTGACCTCGTATAGAGGATTTGGTGTGGTCATGGGATGTCCCATGTCATAGACTGCCTGTTTGAGCGCAGGCGTTCTAGTAGAAATGTGCACAGAAGGATAAGCGCTGCGTCGTTGTCGAGAAGACGATTCTTCGCATTCTCTTAGCGATCCGATATATCGCAGACTAGGTAAAATATGACTAAACCAGCGACGCACGAACACAATGGGCGTAATCACTGTCTACATGCGCATGACACGGATGGGGTGACCATACACACTACCTATGACGAAACCCCGAAATTTTTCGTTGGATGTATCATATAGCGCGCATGGCTTCCTGTATGTAGCAGAGAGATTCATGAAGACCAGTTCGTCATCATCGAGGCCGATTGGCACGGAAAATTCGACAACGATCGACGACTCTTGGACGTTGGAATTGTGGACAACTTCCGTGGTGGAAGTCGGAGTATGGCAAAGTTGATGCCTCCCGAAGGAACAATTAGAGTAGTCTCTAGTACTTCTAGTATGACATCTACTTGCCAAATTGCGTACGCCGAATCACAAACTAGAGCCTCCCCAAGTTTGGGTTGAGGTGTGGTGGTCATCGCCACCCCAAACGCAGAAGGCGGAGGCGTGACAGCATCCCCAAATGAAGATCGAGGTATCATCCATCTACCCCCCAGGGGTGAAGGCATACATGAGTACAAGGTTTGTGTCTCAATGTTGAGTAGCTTGAACCCTCGAGAAGTCTCGGTGGGCCATTGTACGTGCACAACATGCATCGGAGGCAGCTTGTTGACACAAATGGACGTGCTTACAAGATTGTAAGGCATGCATCCAAGACACGTAGTCGCCGTAGTCTACATGGCATTGACCCCACAGAGGATGCGGCATGTTCCCCACTAATTGTGGTAGACCGAGGGTGTTCATGAGGAACACTGCACAAAACATATCTTCACCCCAAAACTATGGTAAATACTAGTAGCATGCAGTAATTGCAGACGAACATTCACAGGCATACAAAATCAAAGTACAAAGAATCTGTATTTAAAAAGATTAAACTACTGTGCTGTTCACGAGGTCATACAATTCATCGAGCCGACTTTCCTCTTCAATGCGCTGGTCCAAAAGCTCCAAGTTGATCATGTCATCGTCCGTGTCCTTGCTTCGCGGAGTCTTGTAGGAATTTCCACCATTCGCATGCAGTACAGCTTTTATGACCCGATGAAGTGTAGCAAAGGTCTTCCCTAGAATCATGGGGGCCAACTCATCAAACGACAATTCGATAGCAAGCCCGAGATCATCGATTATCTTGCATTCCATCGTCTGCTGAAAGGCCTGGATGGAGTTGAAAACGCCCAGATCTAAGACATTCAGATCTGGGCTTTGCGGCGGTGGGTTGCGCACTTGAATGCGGAAGGTTGCATACTCAGTGGCAGCAACAACAGTTGGTCCATCGGCAGCGACATGAACGCGAGCGTTGTCCTGCTGCAAGTACACGACCCCTTCGTTGTCGTCAGTAAGCCAACGCCACTTCTCCTTGATCGACGGAATGACCTTCTCAACGAGATACAGACTGTACGAACGGTAGACCGGCTTCGTGACGTTGACCGTCGTCGTGACAAGTGCGCCTGCTGGCCGATTCACGCTTGTTCGTTGGGCGGGAGTGGACACCAACCACTAAAGGCCAGCAGCCAAGTTTTCCGTCCCAGTCGCTGCGAGGTCGGGCCACGACCACCATGAACATCACTTTGGTGATGTGGCTCTTCGATTGCACGTGTCTGGGCATGTTCTCTTCGTCATGCCAGAGGTAAAAGCGGCGACAAATCTTGGTGATGTAAAACCACTTTTCTTCAATGTGAACGACATTGTACAATGCATTGTCATTATGCTTACTGTAGTCGTTCAAAATTGCCTTGCAGAAGTCGACGCGCTGCTTCATCTATTCGGGCTTGAGCCGCGGCTTTGTCCAGTTTGAACGTCGGGTGACCCACTTGCTTTGGATGAAGTTCCAAATCGTCCAAGTTGAGACTTCAATCGCTGCTCCCAATGCACGGTAAGTTTGTCGTTGGGCCAGACGTGTTGCCTTGATGCGCTGCTCGATCTCACTGACTGTGTAGGATTTCGTTCGACCACAATTGGTCATTCGAGACTTGACGTCGGCACAGGCGCCGTCGCACGGCCACGTTGCCAAATGCTCGATACAGTCGACGAGTGGACGTTGAAATCTCGCGGCACTGCTGTAATCGCTACTCGAGAAAGCCTGCTGTTCACACTCTTCAAGAGAAGATCTTCGTACAACGCCCCTCGCTGGTCATCGGTCAAGTTTGACTTGGATTTTGTTTGCAAACTTTGCATTGGCCGTTCGTTGGCAGGTGTGCAAATAAAATTGAACTAAAATTGCTTCTGATAGACTTCGTTTAGCCACTCAATTTAAGCTAATCGGAAAAGTGGAAGTTGATTTTTTCGACTTGTCTGCAATTATTGCCAAACAGAGTAGTAGCATGCAGTAACATGATACGACAAATTGTGGTGATGGTGGAGAGCATCCACACGCTTGGAGGGATGGAGACGACATCTATCTATCTTTAGGGGGCACGTCCAACAAATGATCTGGGATGTGATCACCATCCTTCAGATAAATGATGTTGGGTCGCCGTTGGCGCCAGCGACGTCAAGCCGAACTGAGACACGCCAGACAACTTAGAGTTGGTGGCCATCGGTAGCACCAGCAATATTTCGGACCCCTAATAATGTCGAAAGTAGGATGTGCACTTGATTTGTCGGTAGACTTCTGGAAGTCCCGAAAATGAAACATGTGAACGTTGTTCATTGATAACCTGTCGAGACATGAATGCCGACGTGTGCGTGAAGACATCAATAAATAGTCTGGTCACGTTGATGCGTGCGTTCTGAGACTCTAAAATTGCACTCTCAAACACAGGCGAGGACACATTCTTGCAAGTTGGTCCAACGAATTTTACTCCGGATCTTTAAAGCTCTCTATCTTGCGTTATAGAGGGATTTTAGGCAATATGGCTGCTGCATGTTGTGCGTCATGCCTTTAACCACGTTTTGGTCGATTTTGTAAGGTGTGGGGTGCCTGGTTTTTTATATATTGTTCAATATATTGAACAATACAATATTTAATATGTTCAATATTATTGATATTGGAAGGCTCGGACAATACATTATTGCCCGCAATAGTACTGTCAATTATTGATACGTCAATATCTTGTTGACGATCCCTGGTTTGAATGATGAAACGCGTTGGTTTTCAATTTTTTGAAACTAGCCAATCAGAGTACTATATACATTATAATTGGTCGAACTATTTATTTCGATATTTGTCCAGTCACGGTAGGTTCATTTCCTTGGCCACAAATGTGATTCTATTTTATTTGGAAATAGTTGTGCTGGACCGTTTTTACTGCAAAGTGCTGTAAAATGCTTACCCAGGAATAAAACTGGCATTACACGGGTGATTTGACGTACTTGTATAGGATGAGGACATGATAGATACTTGAAGTACTTTGAAAATCGATAATTCAATGCTACCGTACTGGTTCGTGGAAAGACCTGTGTTTCCTCTTGAATTATCAGTTTTCAGAAGTCGAAACCCATTCCTCAGAGCCGAGCTGCTTCCATTTCCCGGCAGCGGCTCCAAAATATGGCTCTTAAATTGGAATTCTACATTATTCTAGCTATGACCCCAGTGCTATATACTGCTGCTGCTGGTGTTGCATGTCAACTCAACGGAGTCTGAATGCGGTGGCATTTTATTCCGCTAACACTGTTAGTTCGACCAGTAACAGCAAAAAACACTTTTTCACAGTACTACCGGGTGGGAAGGATAATTCCCTCATTACCTGTAACTGTATAACAGTTCCACTGTTGTTTTGACCCGAAATACTGTTTCAATGAGGGAATTACTACATCCGGATACACCTTTTCGCCGTAGCCCTGTACCCTGGGATTCCATCCTACCCCCGGTGAGTACATCTACAATCCAATTAGTCATTTGAGTGATTGGAAATTACTCTGTGATAATGAAATATACCAATCACTTCAAGTCATTCGCACAGCACAGAGTGTGCACTCGATCACACAATCCTGAATTCACTGGAGAGTTAATTACTAGAACATCTGTGAATTCCAAATGATTCTGTTATTGACTTGCGATAAAATAATTTACTTCAAAGTAACAGTAAATTCATGATACTAGCTTAGTATTGGAAAGTGAAGCATTTTTTTTGGTTTATTGGAAGTCCCCAACCTGTATAATTTAAAACAGTTCCACTGTTGGTTTGACCCGAAA
The DNA here is from genome assembly GCF_000520075.1 of Aphanomyces astaci. Lineage (NCBI taxonomy): Eukaryota > Oomycota > Saprolegniomycetes > Saprolegniales > Verrucalvaceae > Aphanomyces > Aphanomyces astaci. Next base: position 118,846 of record NW_009798366.1, read on the forward strand.
TACTGTTTCAATGAGGTTTATATGGAACTTTGTATGATCAGACCACCTTACCTCTTACTAGGGGTTAAGTGCATCTCAGTGGTTAGCGATAGCTAACCACTAGCGATGCAGTTTACCCCGGAGATTTAGCATCGTAGTACCGGTATGGGATTCTCGTCACACCTGTGGACTTGCCACCGTATCCGGATAACCTTGGAAATACACCCATAATATAAGGTTTCACGGGTTCAACCCTTGCCTCTCCCAAGTGCATTTGGATGTGTGTTGCTTGGACACAATTCAAATCGCTGACGTCAAGACCATGGGTAAGCTCCGCGGCAGGACATCGAGCGCATGGTCGAGGTCGCATGGAACGAATGCTCATGTGTGCATGTGTAGCCCCAGCGGATGTGTATCGTGTGTTTGTGAGCAAGGACTACATGAAGTTCAATGCCGCGCATTTCATCGCGTTCAAGGTGCACGAACTACTGGCAATGGTGGTAGGTGGTGACAGATGTGTGTGTGTGTGTTGCAGGGCTTCCGCGAACGATTGCACGGACACAACTATCGCATGTCCGTTACCATCACTGGAGATCGCATTGGACACGACGGATACCTCGTGGACTTTGGCGACATCAAGAAGGTACATGTCATTGCCGACTCCATCACAACAGCATTTCCATGGTATGGATTAGGTTGCCCGTGAAGTTTGTCGCGAACTCAACGAACATTTCCTCGTGCCATTGAAGAGCGACGTGTTGAAGGTCCTTCTGTGGCTAAAGTGAAAGGTGCTCAACGATCGCCTTGTAGATTGACGTAAACGCCGAGACAGTACAGTTGGTCACTGAAGACGGCAAGTCATTCAGGTACATGTCAAGCTCCGTGATCACTCGTTCTTCATAGCATGTAATGGATGTCCCTTGTGTGTAGCTTCCCTCGAGGGGATTGTGCGCTGCTTCCGATTGTTCATTCCAGTGCGGAAGAATTGGCGCGTTACTTGGTAGAAACGAAAGCGAATATGATTGCCAGGTGTTGGGACTCATGGTATATATTCTTGTAGATGGACGTGCTGCTGGAACGATTTACGATGGCGCAAATGAAGGTACAAGCGAATCCAATGTCCGTGGCCTTGACGAATGAGTTTCTTCGTAGGCACGTCACGCCACCAAGATCCAAGTGTCCATTGCCGAAGCGGAGAACCAACTCGCATCTGTCGATCGAACACTCGATTACGGCGACCTTAGTCCGTAACTTCATCATAGAGGCATAATAATGCTAGATTCTCTCCAGCGTCCATCCCGCATACTCGGACGAACGTGTCGCTTCACTTCTTCGCGGCGTCCTACTAGGAAGGATCTCCATTCTCCGTATTTCAAAAGGGTGTGGGATGAAGATCCGGATACGCAGTGGGAAATCCGGATAACCCACCACCGAGACAATACAGTAATTCGACAGGCCAACAACGTCATGGTGGTCGATCGAGTCGCGTTCTCGGAAGAGTCGGAGCAGTGCTTGGAGGAGCTCCTGCGGGACGGACTGCAGCTGCCGTCGGCACAGACGCAGTTCTTTCGCGGCCGACGAACCAAGAAGAAGGTGGAGAAGGCGTTCGATGGACTCACCGCATTGGGGTTTTCCAAGGAACTGATTGAAGCAGGGCTCTCACACGCCCACGACCTCTCGGGTGCCCTGCAGTACCTGTGTCTGTATTACTCCAGTGCCGACTTGCCGTCATCCTTTCGCTCGTATGCGTACAAGGCGGCCACGCAAACTTGTGACGGTGAATCCAAGCCCCAGCTCACGTTCGTGCCAGCCGCCTCCACCTCTTCCTCCACGATCGTCCTCCCCGACAAGGACAAGTCGGACGTTCAAGAGGTGGTATCATCCCCGCCTCCAGTAGAACCGTCCGTCGCAGAGGCTCTCCCGCGCGAGGTCGTCCTTTCTCGCTGTCGTACTTGTCTATAACGTGTGTCTAGGCCGACAATGCCAAAGCATGGACGTTGCAGTACCTCAACTCGATGCAAGACGATGATGAAACATTGAGCCCCGACGCCACGAAGCGCCAGGTGGAAATGGACTTGGCGCATGCCACGGCGCAGCTCAAGGGGCTCAAGAAGAAGCGCAAGCACGAAATCCCGCACTGGACCAGCGAAATCCGTCGGCTCAAAGCTGAACTGGCCGCCTTGACAACCGTCGACCCTCCAGTTCCATCGATAAGTCCTACAGCTACCACCATCCCCGCCGTTGCTGTACACGTTGCTGACGAGCACGACGACGACGACGAGGGCTTTGGGCTTGGCATGCTCTCGATGCTCGAGGCGTCGTCCCCCGCTCCAGTCATTATGACGGCGGCAGCAACCCTTCCGCCTCCCATCGACGTTGTGATGCCAGCTAAATGGACGGGCAAGAGTCCCCGGGTACAGCTGCAAGAGTACTGCCACAAGCAAAAGTGGCCTGTTCCCATGTACACGAAATCCGCAGGTTCGACCCCAACACGGCATCGCATGGACGTGCTGATCAAGCGGCGCGGCACCCTTCCGGCTCTGACCATCTGCTTGGACGACCCAGGCGGCGCGTACTCGACGGCGGACGCGGCCAAAGACGCCGTGGCCACTCGGGCGCTGTATGTGCTCGTGCCCCACCTCCCGCTCTACCGGGGTCTGCCTCCATATTACAGAGACATGTGGTATAAATGTATTGCCTTGCTTTGACCTACATTTGGGTTTTTCGCCAAATCTATCGATCGATTCGTTGTACTGGTATTTGTATGTCTCATATTGTAGTTTCCAGACCCCGTCGAATCGACGCTATTGGCTAATTCAATTCTGAGATGATTTTTGATTGGCTCTTACGGAAAGATTACGTATTTTCAACCAATCAGAACGTCAGCGTGATTCAACACTAATTTTGGACGTTTTCAGCGAATTCCCCATACTAATTTCATTCGATTCTACTGAATCGGATGATTTGATTGGCTACTTATTGTTAATCTGCGTTTGGATTGGTCGTAGTAGATCGATTGTCGTCTGTCGATTGGGTTGCTAAACACTATAAATCTATATATATTTCAAAGTATATATATATATATATATATATTTGCGAGAAACGTGGTGAGCAACTTCATACTATATAGGATCACATGGGTGCGTCAAGTGCAAGCACACGAAGCTCAAGCCAAGTCGAGTACCGTGGCCACGAAAGCTCAAACAGTCGACGCTTTATTCGATTTAGTCGATACGCTGAGTGATGTACACGACCAACACTCCTCTCAACGGAGGGCCCCACCCAAGGAACAACCAGTCGACGACACGTACACTGTGGCAGAGTCATGGGACAGCGAAGAAGAAAAAGAAAAAGAAGCCATAAAAGCCGACCCACGACACAAGGCAAGTCGCCACGCATTGGAGCAGCTGGTCCGGACCGACGCGTACCAAGCCATGCTCAAAGACCGACGGGCGCTGCCGATTGCGTCGTTTGAGGACGAAATCGTCGCGACGGCGCGGCAGACGCGGGTGCTGCTCGTGTCTGGGGAGACCGGGTCTGGGAAGAGTACGCAGGTGCCGCACTTTCTACTCCGTGACATGCTCAAACAATCATCACATGACATGATTGTGTGCACACAACCGCGACGGATTGCCGCCATCGGCGTCGCAGAGCGCGTGGCCAAAGAGATGGGACAGGTATTTATAATATTATCCTTCTCAGCATGTGGACTACTTACTATTGATTGATATTCTTTGCCAAAAGGATGATATCGATGGATCATTGTACTCGAAGTTTGTATGTACATTGGTATTACACTAATTGCAGTTTGTCACACACTAATTTGACGTTGACGAGCTGGACGACTTGGATTGATATGTATTTGGCGTGGTCGTCGTCGATACCATGCTTCATAATTCTCCAAATAGATCAATAATATATAATATTCGTATGTTTTTTTAAAAGAAATTTCAATTTAATTGTTCTGGATGATTTCATTTTTTGTTCTTGTTGTTCTTGTTTCAAAAACAGGCATTGTAGCGGAAATAAAGTATCTATATAAAAAATAAAGTCAAACCTTTTTTATATTTTTTTTATATTTTTTAAAATAAACCCAAACAATCTTGTAGCTCTGCGACAGAGAGTATCTATCATCTCTATGCTATATATGTTGTATCTGCGACAGAGTATCATGTTGGTTGTAGGTCGTGGGCCAGGGGTTGGTGGGGTACCACATCCGATTCGAGGCAAAGCAGAGTCGGGATCATTGCCGCCTCTTGTTCTGCACCACGGGCATCCTCCTGCGGCTGATGCAGTCCAACCCGACGCTCCGCGGCATCCGCTACGTCATTGTGGACGAGATCCACGAGCGCGATGTGCACACGGACGTCCTTCTCGGTCTGCTCCGGCGGGTCCTCGCCTCCACCTCCCACGTCCGGATCGTGCTCATGAGTGCTACTCTGCATGCCGACATGTTTCTGTCGTACTTTGCCGACGCGCGGGTCGTCGCGGTGCCCGGGCGGCTCTTTCCCGTCCACACGCTGTACCTCGAGGACGCAATAGAAACGACCCAACATGTCGTGTTTGACGGATCAAGGTGCTGCCGCCGCCGGACGGACGCTGAAAGTCGGTACAACCTCCACGTGTCGGGGCGCGGCGGACGCGTGTCGACGCAGGTGCTGACGTGGCGCGATGCGGATGTCGTCAACCACCGCCCGCTACCGTCCTCCTCGCCTACACCTCGAGACATACCCTCACGGGAAGGATACAGCGACCATACATTGGCCATGATGGACAAGGTCGATGCATCCGTGATCAACTATGACCTTATCCAAGACCTCGTCGAGCACTTGGTGCTAAAGTCGGCGTCTACCAACCATCATGGCGCGATTCTGATCTTTCTCAGCGGACGAGGCGAGATCCGGACGTTGGTGGATCAGCTGCGCGGGCACCGGCGCCTCTCGGGCGCGTGTGTGTTTGTACCCGTGCACGCGTCGCTGTCGTCGGAAGACCAGCATCGCGTGTTTACGCCGGCGCCGCCCCACCAGACCAAAGTGATTGTAAGCACCAATATTGCCGAAACATCGCTCACCATCGACGACGTGACCGTTGTAATCGACGCCGGACGGGTCAAACACATGCGCCACGATGCCAAAACCCATACATCGTACCTGACAGAAGGGTGGATTTCCCAGGCCAACGCCAAGGTATATATATATATATATATATATATATATATATATATATATATTTTACCCAAAATGTAGACTACTTTTGTGCTGATTCGCGAATTGATTATCGATCAATCGATTCATTGGACTGAATATTGTATGGAAAATTTGGGTATCACACTAATTTGACGTTGATAGTTTCCTGCAATCGGATTGGCTAAATATATATATATATATCATGGATGAATTGCTCCCATTGGTCCATCTAAAAATACTCTTTGCTGATTGGCTGCTACCTTGTGCTTTTGAGACTTTGTGGTGTCTGTGGAAAGCCAATATATCAAACATATCGCGGCGAGGATGGGGATCGGCTGCAGATTTGGGAAATATATATATATATTCATGATAATATCTTTCCAATAGCAACGAGCGGGACGTGCCGGACGGGTGCGCGCCGGCACTTGCTACCGCCTGTACCCGCGGGACCTGTTTGAGCACGGCATGTCGGCGCAGCCCGTGGCCGAAATCCACCGCGCGCCACTCACGGGGCTCACGCTGCAGCTCCACGCCCTCCTCCAGACCCAAGAGGCAGGTTCCGTCGATCGGTTCTGGACGGACATGCTCGAGCCGCCGTCTTCTCAAGCGGTGGAGGACGCAACCTCGGAACTGGTCCAATTGGGTGCTTTAGCCAACAGCAACCCCCTCTCCGACGATGATGCCGACGATACTAGTACAAACTTAATGACGCTGACGCCGCTGGGCCAGCACTTGGCGCAGCTGCCGCTGGATGCCCGCATAGGCAAGATGCTCCTGTTTGCATCCATCTTTGGGGTATCCCGCCCCGTGTCTATCGTCGCTGCCATCCTCGAGTCCAAGAGTCTGTTCGTTGCGTCCAATGGCCACCAAGCCGCGGTGGATGCCGCGAGGCGGGGCTTCGCGACCCTCAACAGCGACCTCCTCACGGACCTCGCGGCGTTCCTCGCGTGGGAGGACACACGTCAGGACGGGGCATTTTGCCAAAAGCACTGCCTCCACCGCGTCGGGCTCGTCGAGGTCCAGCACCTCGCGGCCTCGTTTGAGCGGCTGCTAGTAGACCTCGGGTTTGTCCAGCCTACTACTAGTAGACAACCTACTAAACCGGTCGACATGGTCGTCGTGGCCGCCGTCGTCGCCGCGGGGCTGTACCCGAACGTTGTGTTTGTAGACAAGTCGACTAGTTCTAGTACTACTACTAGTAGGCTGACCTTCTGGGACCGCCGCAAACAAGTGTATATGCACCCGTCGTCCATCAACTGTGGAGTGCCTATCTCGTCGGCGTACTTGGGGTATCACATCAAGCTGGTCACGTCGTCCAAGGTGTATTTGCCCGTGTCGAGCGCCGTGACGCCGCTGGCGTTGGCATTGTTTGGAGGCCATTTGGAGTATCCTTGGACGACCTTCCTAGATCGTACAAGCCACGCCACGGTCGACCAATGGATCCAACTGCCGTGCGCCGGCCGCACCGTCATGCTCGTGACCGAACTCCGCCGGCGTCTGGCCGACCTGCTTCAGCGTACGACCGCTTTAGACCGATATGGCCCTTGCTTGTGGATATATATATATCATGGAATTGTGTAGGCAAGTTGGCGACGCCGTCGGCGATGGAACCGCAAGATCGTGCGCTCGTGGACGCCGTGATAAGGCTGTGGCGGGACGAAGGGGCTCAAATTACTTGCGCTCCTAATAGCTAGGTAATAGGTATAGATAGATAACGTATTAGAGCAGGTACACCGTTGACCGTAATTAGTGTGGATTCAGAATTCGTGCGGTCCTCACTAACGGGTGTAACGTTATGCCCTATATACCCAATAAAGTCATAGAAAGTACTGAAATAACCCTTGTATATTATGACTCAAATCCCACATACAAAAATCAAGATCTTAATCCTAACTGGAATTCTCACTCGATTCAAAATTGGGGTAATTCTCCTAACTCTATACTTCGAAGTACTAATTATAGTGCGGTCCACACTAATCACGGTCAACCTCTATTAATAGTGTGTAGATGGGTAACACAAAATATGCGATTCTATTCTTTGTATGATCTATTCTACACTTCGACAAAGTCGTCGTCCGTCGCGTCCTTCGATCTTGGCGGCTGCTGGTGGGGATCGCTGGTCGGCCTACATACATGTATGCAAACCCACCCGTCACTCAGCATGCACGCACTACGCTTGGTTACCTCGCCGTGGGCCCGTCGCTAGTACTACTAGTAGTAGTAGGACCCGCCGCCGCGACTACTACCCGGGCACCGCGGGAAGGCTGCTGCTCCATGTAGTAATCGGGCTTGTTGATCTTGTTGGACGCGATGAGCAGGTTGGCCGACGGACTGTACCGGTCGTGAGGTCTCTGGTACGCCGCTCCTCCGTACCCGCCGGCTTTTTCTCCAGTCAAGATGTCGCCCTAATCGAGTACAGACAGTTAGTTGTCAGATGCAGCCACTTGGGTCTCTTCGTTTATACCATGTGCTGCTGGCGTTCTTGTGTGAATGCTCGGTCGAGTTGCTGCTGCTGTTGTTGTTGCGGATGAGGCGGGGGGTGGCGGCGGGACGTGTCCGCGGGGGACGCCGCCGCCGCCACCGCCTGGGGGCTCCGACTGGTCCCACCTCCATGGAGCTCCATCGTCGACCGAAGCAGCGCCTCATTTTGGTGCATGAATGACCCCATCACGTGCTCAAAGTACCCCGTGTTGCCAGCTACAAGATGGCTGTCATATTCTTACCCTCAAGTGAAACCAGTTTCGTGTTATACAAACCAACCTGCCGACGTTGGACCTGGACGGACAAACAGCACGCGGCGGACGAGGTCGGCTAGTTCGTCGTAGTCCATCTTCACGCCCACCTCAGCCCGCGCCACGACTACCTTGAGCACGCCATGGGTCTCGATCTGGGTCAAGAACATCTCGGCCGGCACCTCCCGCCCCTACTCGGCAGCAGCTGTATTAGCAATATGCAGATGCGAGTTAGATGGACGTACGGAGGTGGGGGCTTGGCGGCTGAGGTGGTCGTGCAGGGCGTTCGGGTCCAAATGGAACGTCGCGGCGGCTTGGTGGACGTCCAGATGGCCCATCTCCACGGCCTGCACAGCTTTGAACCACGCCGACATGTTGGCCGAAGCGTTTTCGATTCCAGGGAACCGCCCAGTTGACGGCGACGACGTGCCCTCGTACGGATGGTGGCGGAACTGCAGCAGAGGGGAGGCTCGCACCGGATACGTCGAGGACGACGACAGCCGAGTGGGTGGCGGCGGTAGCTTCGTAGTGTCGAGGCCCTGAGCCATGTTCATCTGCATCATGTTGACCATGCTCATGCCAGGCTGCATGAACGGAGTTGTGGGAGCTGCCGCGACGGGGGTCCGACTGCCGACATCTCGCTTCTCGGGTTTCTTGTCGCCTCGCAGATCCTTTATTCTGCGGTGCAGAGACATGTGATGCACACCAAACTTTTGCGCGGCATTTCGCAGACTCATCTTATCCACGAGCACGGCACGGATGGCGTTGGCCCACACCTCTTCGCTGATGGCGGACGTGCGTGCCATGTGCTTGGGTGATGGCAGCGGACTCCTGATGGACGATCTAGCTACCCACACGTCGTCTGGGTGGGTCGGCGGTTGCTGCTAGGTCGGACGAGTCGGCCTTTCAGCTTTGTCTATTTATATCGGCAGCGACAACTGCGTAATCTCGTTTCTGCAACTGCCCGTTGAAACCAGAAGCGCAGGTTCGAGCTAGTACGAACCGAAGTACACTGTACTTTTCGTAGTAGATACTACGTGGGATCCCATAGTATCGTGGACGAATGTAGCGAAGTTGCGCTAGTAATACTAGATCTGGGTGGGACCAAGATAGTTTTTATGACCGACCTGTTTTGAAATACAACGCACGGAATACTGGAACCAAGTGAAGATTGAACGATTGTCAAATTAATATCGTGAGAAATTCGAAATTCTGGCATATTTTGACCTGAGACAACCCTCATGTCAATGAACCGAGAACAAATTACTGCTATCTACCCCCGTCCATTACACGTTCGTCGGAGATGGTGCGGAGAGAAGGGCTGGGACGGCGTCGTCGTCCTTGTGTGTTGCGAAGGACAGCGCGTACCCCACCAACGTGAGAATGCACACCAGCTGCGCGGCGGAGCGAAGTTGGTTGATGGCGCCGCAGTTGCTGTAGTCGTACAGTTTGGTATAGGTCGCGTCGAAGCCGATGGTCGTTGCGCAGTAGTCCGTCCCCAAGCCTTCTGTGAGGCACTACCACCCCACACCCGTGTCAACGTCGTCGACTGAAAACAGTGGGAGCATACCTTGACCACAGTCAGACGCTCAAACGGACACACGATGGCCAGTCCGACGGGGATGTACAGGATGAACGCGATCAAGAAGAGCGATGCAAACACGACTTGGATGCGCCTGGACATGTCATTAGATCATGGAGACGTAGTACGGAGAGGAAACCATGTGGTACGGAAGATCTTGGGGGTGGGCGATGTGTGAAGGATGCGACGTGTGACGTAGGTCTACCAGGTGAACATGATGGGAAAGTACATGCCGACGACGACGGTGCGTACATTCAGGAATACGGCGGCAGCTTGGAAGACGAAGAAAAAGTACGCGGCGTAATTGTGGATCTCTGGGTGGTCGTACGATACTCGGTAGATGGACTAGAAGGAACACAAGTGAATAATAGTACCAGGTGTATGGGTGGTTATGTACGAGGATAGGCAATCCAATGGTGGCGACCGCACCCATCGTCGACGCTGCAAAGCTGCATCGAAGCAAGGAAGGCGTCGCTTTCGCCTCAGGGTGCGCGAGGACCGTTGCTTGGTGGCGGAAGTTGAATGTCCTGAAGCATCGTCTGTAGGAAGGTATGGACAAGGATGGAATGCTCGCACCACGTGAGCGCAAGAAAGATCGCTGTGAGACACAAGCCCGTGGCGAACACATAGTACGCAGGGTCGTCTGGAGCCAGTCGGGTCAAAGATGATGTCAAGTAGTGAGGGACTTACCACGCCCCATGTCGGAGAAGTAGGGCCACGCGAGCGACCCGACGTAGATGTCCTTGGTCTTGGTGATGACGATGCATATGATGAGCGTGGTCACCGTGAAGAATGGCGCTAAGATGGGGCTCCATCGCCGGAGGACGTCCGCGGAGCTACCCATCGACGGCTGCAGAGTTCCTAATGTGTGTTGGAGCCGAAACTTCAAAAGATTCGACCAATCACAAGTGTTGGGAGTCAGTCGATTCACAAAACGTGACTATTTTTTCACAAAATTAGCCTAATTATTCACAAAAGACGACTATAATCAGCTCACCACTTTACAACCATACAACAAGATTATATATTGCACATGATGGAAGCGAGTCGATGGAAGGCGCTGCGGTACTACAGCGCCATGCAGGACAAGACGGCCGTCGTGACGCTGTCCAAAGGGCACGATGAATGCATGGCATCGAAGCAGATTGCATTGCTCATGGCACATGACGTAGGGCCGTCGTGGAAGGTATCGTGGGGGGATTGAATGGCCGCCAGACGTTGCTCGGCTTGATGGACATGAAGTCGCCATTGGGGGTGTATCCACGCGCAGTGGTCAAGGCGGAAGATGTGCAGCGCTGGGAAGTGGATCTATCCAAGGAGGACGTCCATCGGTTGCTGCAGCTCACGTGACACAAGGCATTGCATCGAGACAGCATTGCCAATGTTGACGGGCTGCAATCATATTTCAAGTGGCAGATCTCGTTGAAAAAACGCATAAAACGTAGGCGTTAAAGACAGAATATCGGGATGACAACCAACATGAAATCGAAATAAAACCTCAACGTTATAGTACTGCGTTATGGGGTTTAATTCTTGCCCACGGAATTCGATCCTTCCGTCCCCCTTTCCCTCCATCATTTTGCGCATTTGGTGGAACTCGACATGGACGCCGAAAGTCTCGCGAGGTACATGCATGTCTCTCGACCAAAAAGGGATGTACATGCTTGATCATGCTCACCTGGTTGATCTACGTAGCTTTATGGTCATCACTGGCGCTGACGGCACGACCGCGCAGCAATACCTCGATCTCACAAATTGGAACATGGACGAAGCCCTCAATTTGTTCATGGAGAGCGGTGGCAGCGGCACGTCAAGTGGGGGAAATGCTTCGAGCAGCAGTGGAGGCAACCACGACCCATTCGATTCCTACGGACAGCAAGACGTACGCGCGCCAGATCCGTCGAAGCGCCAACGTTTGGTCGGCGGCCCCGCGGATCCGTTGCCGTCGCAGTTCTTTGGACGGGGACCCAGCTACAACCAGTTCACTTCGTCATCTGCGTCGTCCGCTGCCTCTCGTCCAGACGCTCTCTTCCAACGAGACTTTGCCGCGGAGGCCGTGGCCAGCATCGGCGGCAGTTTCCCTCGACGCAGCAGCTCCAACGCCTTAACCAACGACGGTCGGTTCTCTCACGTCGTTCTCATCGTCTGATGCACCTCTTAGACGACACGTCCGCTCGCTCCCGCGACCCGCAGTCGTTGTCGCAGCTGTTCCAACCGCCCGTGAACATCATGTTCTACGGCACATTGTCCGAGGTCGACCATCATGTGTTGGGTTGTCCTCATCCTGGTTGTAGGCGCGGCAACTCGCCAAGCAGGAAAGCAAGTGGCTGCTGGTCAACGTCCAGGACGACACGGTGTTTGCGAGCCTTCGCCTCAACCGGGACACATGGAACGACGACTTTGTCCAGAACCTGGTCACGAGCGGCTTTGTGTTCTGGCAGGTTGGCCCTCCATCACCATCTATCTATCTTGTCCAACTCCTCGTTCATTCTTAGATCTACATTGCGTCCGACAGCTGCAAGAAGTTTTGCTCATTGTACCAGCTGGACACATCCAAGCTGCCGATCACGTGCGTGCTGGATCCCCTCACTGGCCAAAAGGTGGTCGAGTGGCCCGACTACATCGAGCCCCACGCCATGGCCGAGAAACGTACGTGCAACCGGTCCTCTCGATTCTGTCGTATAATCGTGCCTTAGTGTCGGACTTTGCGTGCTTGAACCCGCCGGGTGCCGCCGTGCGACCCGTCGCGCCCAAGCCGCCGCCGTCCAGAGAACTGACCGAAGACGAGGAACTGGCCGCCGCCATCGCCGCGTCGATGGAGCAACAGACCGATGACGACATGGGGCACGATGTGAAAGTTCTGCCGCAAGGTGCTCCCACAGTCCACGACGACCTGCCGCCGCCGCCGTCACCCGTTGCGGCGGTTCCGCGTCTGCCGGACGAACCGGCTGGTACGATAAGCTGAGTCTGATTCTGAGTTGATGGGATTGTCGCAGATGGCCCGACGGTGACGCGTGTGCAAATTCGGACGACGACCGGGTCCCGTCTCATGCGCCGGTTCGACAAGGCCGAGCCCGTGGCCGTGCTGTTTCAGTTTGTGCAGCAAGAGGTATATTATTACGACTAGTAGGAGTAGTACTAGTACTAGTAGTACTAAAGCCCGTTGCAGATCCCCGAAGCGCGCACGCGGGGGTTCGAGTTGCGGACGTCGTACCCTCCCGCGACGCTTGTCAGTTCCGACTTGACTCCATTGGCCGACGCGAATCTCGTGAATGCGTCGCTCAATATGCAGTGGACAACGTAGACACTAAACAACTAACGACTACTAGTACCTTGGTTGCCATTACTATGTACTCGGGAGTAGTTAGTAGGTAAGTAACAAACATCTACTTGGACTTGGGTCGACTGGACGGATGCCGCAGGTTCTTGCGGATAATAGCGACCATCTGAGTCTTTTCGTAGCCCACGAACCGCGCCTCTTGGCCAGGGGGTAAGATGATCACCTTGTAGTTTTGAATGTCCAGCGCCATGCCCGCACACGCGTCCGACCGGCCTAATTATATTGCACCCTTTCCATCAAATATTCAAACATTTCCACCAAATATTGACCAGTTTCCATCAAATATTCAAACATTTCCATCAAATATTGACCAGTTTCCATTAAATATTGCATCGTTTGCATCAAATATTGCACCCATTCCATCAAATATTCAACCATTTCCACCAAATATTGACCAGTTTCCACCAAATATTCAAACATTTCCACCAAATATTGACCAGTTTCCATCAAATATTCAAATATTTCGGTCAAATATTGGCCCATTTTCGTCAAATATTGGCCCATTTCCATCACAACTTTGTGGACCAGTAGTACTAACCTCGAAGGAGATACGTGAGGAACTCGTCGTACGCGCGCGCGTCCGCGGGGGTCTGGGGGAACAGTTCATAGATCCAGTGCGGACACTCGAGCTTGTGTTCCAAGTGCATAAACGAATTAAAGTGCTTCAACGACGGCTGCTGCGTGATGTGCACTTCGCGGGGCCTAGACTCAGACTCAGACTCAGACACATGATGGAATCAGGTCCACGTACGTGGGTTGCCGGGTAAACGCCAGCGCCGTGGGCATCGCGCGACATTGCACCATCATCTTGCCTTTGATCAACGAAAATAGCCACTCGTCCGGGTTGCGCGGCGCCTATGATTATCTCACACCAATGAAATGTCCGTCCCTCACACACGTCAAATGTCGATACCTCGATCCGGCGTGTGGGGATGGTTCGGCGGTCCGACGAGAAGTGGGAGTGGCGGCTGACGCTGCGTCGGTGCCGAGACACGGACCGCCTCGAGATGTCGTACGCCATCTTGGCCTGGCCCACCTCGCCCATGATGTTGTTGAGCATGTTGCCGGCGGCGACGTTTGGTCCGTCGTCAAAGTAGTCGGGCGGGGGGCCATCGTACGGCGCGTTCCATTTCTGAGGACGCGCCACCGACTTGGACCGGCTCGAGGGGTGCCGCGACGACGACCGCGCGGGACGGTGGCGGGATGCGGACCGGCCGGACGGATCCGCGCGGTGGCGGGAGGACGGGGGGGGAGGCGGGGGCGAGTACCCGCCGCCACCAAACGACACGGGCGAGTCCGGGGGCGAGTAGTTGTTTGTCGGGGGAGGCGCATGGCGCGGCCGCTTGTTGTCGGGTCGGTCGTCGCGCCGACGCGGAGACCTGCTGCGCCTGTTCGGGGGGGGTCGCTTGTCCCCTCGGTCGTGGTTGGGTCTGTACACCGATGGCTCGCGGCGGTGGCTGTCGTGATGGCGGTTGTTTCCGTACTCCGAGGGGGGCTGTTTATACTGGGACTGGCTGCGTCGCCCGTTGTCCCTGTCGTTCCAGGTGCCGCGGTTGGCTGCCTCGTTGTGTCTAGAGTTCCCACTGCCGCCTCGTGGGGGGTTGTGGGACGAGCTGCTGCCGCTGCCCCCCCCCCAGCCCCCGGCGCTGCTGGGTAACGGCTCCTTTGTCGGCAGGTCCCCCCACCCCCCGGCGCTGCTGGGTAGCGGCTCCTTTGTTGGCAGGTCCCCCCATCCCCCCCCAGAGCTCGGTTTGGCCGCCTTGTCGCCCCATCCACCACCCGCCTTGTCGTTGTTGGAGGTGCTGTGGGAGGCAGGAGGCCGTTGGATGGTGTCTTTGCTACTGGAAGTACTGGACGGGGCTGCCGGACCGTACTTGCCACCCGACGAGGCATGGCGGGCGCTGGTTTCATTCGACCTACCGCCGTACGTGGACGATGGTTTCAAAGTCCCTTTCGAGTCCCCCCAGCCACCCGTTGGTTTGTCAGCCGGCAAGTCGCCCCAGCCACCCGTAGGTTTCGCAGCTGGCAAGTCGCCCCAGCCACTAGTACTACTAGACGAGGTTGGTTGGGTGGGCTTGGCGTAGTTGACGTCGTTGGGTTGCGTCGAGTGAGTAGTAGTACTAATAGTAGTACCTCCCCCTCGCGGACTGCTCAGAGACGCAGGTGGACCGTACTTGCCGCCAGAGGAGGCATGGCGGGGCTGGTCTTGGTCTCCACCCCAATTGCCGCCACTGCTCGTGCTTCTCTTCGACGCACTTTCATATTTGGCATCGCTGGAGCTGCCATATTTGGAGGAACTGGAGCCCCCGCCGCCGTTCGAACTGGAGTGGGCGGGGGGCTTGGATGGAGGGGCAGCTGCCGAGTCGCCCCAGCCACCCGTTGGTTTCGCAGCTGGCAAGTCGCCCCACCCACCCGTTGGTTTCGCAGCTGGCAAGTCCCCCCAGCCACCCGTTGGTTTCGCAGCTGCCTTGGCAGTCTCGCCCCATCCGCTGCTAGTACTACTAGCACCCCTCGTGGCGTGCTTGTTGGGATTGGGGTGTTCTGTGGATTGTTTCGACGCGGACGCGCCAGTAGTAGTACTACTACTACTACTAGCCGTAGAGTTGGTCGTAGTTGTAGGTCGACTGGTACTGGTAGGAGCACTGCTCGCGGGTTTGGGGATCTCCCACCCCCCAGACGACGGACGTGGTGCTGATGTTGTCGGCGGAGGGCCCCATCCGCTTTTGCTGGCGGCCGCGGCGGACGTCGTGACGGGTCCCCATCCAGAAGTCGCTTCTTTCGGCGCCTTGGTAGGTTTCGTCCGTGCAGTCGACGGAGTGGAGTCGACTTCTTCGCCTTCTTCCCGCTCGTCCTTCATCGTGCCATGGTTGAACGACTCCAACGCTTGCGCTTTCCAGCTCGACGTGGGAGATTTGGTGGAACTACTAGTAGTGTGCGACGAAGGAGGTGCGGCGTTGGTGTTGGATGAGCGATCGCCCCATCCGCTGTCCTTTCCCGTGGTCTTGGATGGAAACGTAGTTGTAGTCGGGGTAGGAGTCGGAATAGAAGCAGGAGCGGTGGTCGATGGCTCATCCCATGTTGGCATTGGTGGCGGCGGTTCCACCCAAACGTCGTCGGACGGGATTGACGTCGCCTGTCCCCATCCTCCATTCGTCGTGGCCGCGATGGGAGTACTATCACCGCCGTCCGTTGCGTTCGCACGTGAAATGTCGATCGCCATCGATCCAAGGCTCTTGTCGACGACGGAAGGATCATTTCGGGTCACTGCTTCAACCACCACCACTTCGCCATCCCATGCATCCTGTTGTTCCCCACGCATGTGCTGATGCTGGTGTAATGCGCCGTCCACAGGACGAGGACTCGCGGCGCCTTTGTCCTTTGCGACCTTGTACCGGTCAACAAACCCGTTGAATGTCATGCACTTGTTCTCCTTTGGTTCGTCACGGTCAAAATTGGCAAGTGCCGCCCCAAAACTGGTCAATAAAATGCTGTTCTTCCGACCCAATACAAATCTCAAGTGTTTTTTAGTCGAGAAAGATTAGAGGCAACGGTGCCTGATTGTGCATACTGAAAACAAGTCTATTTTTGCAATTGTATTTAATTCAACTGTTTGTTTACAAGGACTGGAGGGCTTTCGACTCCTCGGCGGCTCGGGTGGCGGCGATGGCGGCCGTACCGTAAAGCGGGCTCTTGGTCAGCTCCACAGAGAGAGGCGTGGAAGCATTCGCCACTCCTTGCATGTTCGTGGTGCCGTCGCCGTCGTAGTCAAACCACCGCAGCTGCACTGTTCCATTGTACACGGCTGTTCCAAAGAAGAGAAGGAGCATGCCTGCCAACTGCAACCAACTCCAGTTCGTCCATGCTTCTCCAAGCGATCCGCTCGTAAAGAAGTAGAAGAGCGCAAGGTCCATAGACCAGACCGACACCGGCCGGAAGTTGGCCAGGATGGAGCGCCACACCGAGTCGAGGAGGAACGTGACGAAGATGGACGCAATGTTGAACGAGGTCACGCAGAGGATGTAGAAGGTGCACATGTTGCGCACTGTCGAGCTGTGGTAGATCATCAGGCACGAGTCGAAAAAGTCTTCGGCACTGCCGTTGTCGGCGCCCGGCACCAAGTACGCAATGGGAAACACCACCGTGAGCATGAGAAACGTCCCCCAGAGTCCTTCCAGTCCAATGACCATCATGGGCGGCGTTCCGTCTTTCTTTCGCATCACGGTCTCTTCCAGGACGTACTGACTGCTCGTGACAAGGCAGCCAAGGAGCAGGACACTGACGCCGACGAGTGCTGACGCTGATTCGTGTTCTTCGCCAAAGCACGACGCACTCACCATGAGGATTGCCGTTGCATTGAGCGCGATCCCACACTTCATGTATGCCGTGGGCTGGAATTTCAAAAACAGCATCTTCAACGCCGCCACAAACACAATGATGGTGCATCGCACGAGTTGGAAAGTACTGACAGGGACGTAGAGAAGCCCTACGCTCATGAGAGCAGTTGCTCCCAAGTCTGCGCACGCAGGAAACGCAAGCATCATGATGCTTTCGCGGTCAAACTTGGGCATCAAGTCGTGTTTGCCCGACAGCCGCACGTACAAGAATTGCACTGGAATGGCTACACATGTCCATCGTCGTGAGATGCTGCACATGCATGAGGTTGTATCATGTGACGATACCAATGCCCATGGCGAGAAACATCATGAACGTTTGCATCAACGGTTTCTGGAAGTACTTGACAGTCCCGTCTCGTCCTTCGCTCTCGAGCCCGTACAGGATCTACACGCCGTCATGACCTCAATGTAGGAGAGATGCAGCAATGTTACGATGTACCTTGCTGGAGAGCGTGGAGCCCGTGCCCATGAGCAGCGCGAAGCAAAAGCAGAACGCCGCGAAGTTCTTCTTGGTCGCGTCCGACAATGGCTTGGACATGGCGAAATGAAAAGTGCGCTCGTGATGCATGGTGACGCGCAGTATTGTCCGGATAAAATGACTGCCTTGAAGTGGGCCACATCTTGTCAAATGTATGGGGCATTGCATTATCCGGAAAACCGTTCGTTCGAAGATCCATAAAACATGGACGTTGATATTAAATTGTGATAATAATGCGGGAGATTCAAGCTTTCGCCACGACAACGACGATCGATGGCGCGGCGACGGACACGACGACGCCATCGCTGTCGCTCTCATCCGACACGACGCCAGTCTTCTCGTGCTCGTCGTCCTTGCTACCCTTCTTCGTGTCCGATGAATACGAGAAGAAGCGATGCAGCTTGGCGTTGCCGTTGTACACGGCCGTGCCGAAGAACAGCAGGAGCATCCCGCCCAATTGCAGCCAACTCCAGTTCGTCCAGGTCTCGCCGTACGTGCCGTTGGTGAAGACGTAGTAGAAGAGGAGGGATGTGACCCAAATGGCGACCGGTCGGAAGTTGACGAGGATGGAGCGCCAGACGGAGTCGAGGAAGAACGTCACGTAGATGGACGCGACGTTGAACCCCGTGATGGAGATCACATATAGGACGCAGTAATACGTCAGCTTGGCGCTGTTCTGCATCATCTCGATGGAGTCGAAGAAGTCTTCGACGCGGCCGTTGTCGGCGCCGGGGATCGCATATGCAATGGGCATCACGACCAAGAGCATGAGCAGCGTCCCCCATACTCCTTCCATGCCGACCACGACCAGCGGCGGGTTCGGCACCTCCACGACGATGTCCGTTCCTTCTTCCCCTTCCGCCTTGATCGGTTTCTTCATGAACACTTCTTCCAATACGTATTGCATCGCAGACGTGAGACATGCCAAGAGGAGCACTCCCACACCCACCAGAGTTCGGATCATGTCGTCTGCACTGGCGAGGCACGACGCACTGATGAGCACGATGGCGACGGACTGGATCAAAATGCCAAAGCGCATGTACCCCGTCATGGAAAACTTGAGGAACATCACTTTGAGAGTCGCGACGTAGATGATGATCGTGCATCTGGCCAACTGGAAAAAGCTCACATTCACGTAGAGCAGTGCGACGCAGCCGAGGGCCGTGGCGATGAGGTCCGCGACTGCGGGAACGCACAGCTTGAGTGTGGACGCCCACCGGAACACATACCGGTCTGCCTTGGGCACGAAGCACTGGGACACGGCGTGCACGACAAGGGCGAGCGCCATCGCGACAAACATGAGGAATGTCTGCATGAGAGGCTTCTCAAAGGTCTTTGGGACTTCTTCAAGGCCGAAGCTATGAATGCTGTACACAAACTTGGACGTGTGCATGGTGCTCGTGCCGAAGAGCAGCGCCGCCGCGAACGCGACCGCTCCATATTGGCGTCGGTGGGGCATGCCGAGAGATTTGAACACTGATGGCGTCGACTCGTCGATCGAAGTTTAGAACGTATTAATATACAAAAATCCTATATTACCTTGGTGTTTGTATATAAAAAGGAGAAATCGAGTTTTATTCGAGGGATGTTCGAGGAAGTTTTGACGGCCCACTCTGACGATGGAGCGCGAGGAAGTGGGTCCATTTTGGTGTCTGCGGAAGCTCTCACGGAAGGAACATGCTGACCTACCTTAAAGAAACTCTCGTCCTGTACGATGATGCTCGTCGGAGGGCCGGAATCCGTCGGCGTCGCCATCACGAAGCCGATTTCTCCGTGCCATCGACAGGCACTCAACCCCACGACACAATCGTAGCCATACTAGTAGTATGCGGACTAGTAATAGGGCGTTTACTATTAATAGTACTAGAGTAGTTTTGGATAAATCCACATGAGCAGTAGCAGTGATGCTGTGTGGGACATCGTCCAAGGTCGATACGATGTGTCCAAGCTAGAGCGGCTTCTTCGTGGCGTGTCGATCAGTGGATGGGACATGGACGGATGGACGCCTCTACACTATGCATGCGACAACAAGAATGTCACGAGTCTTGGTCCCCTCCTCGCAGCAGGATCCAAGGTAGATGCCATCGACGAGCAAGGGTACACGCCTCTCCACTTGCTCTGCAAGAACCCGTCAGGAGCATTCGCGGGTCTTTCTGAGCTTCTGGATGCCGGTGCTCCTGTCAACGCCACCTCCATTGTACGTTACTTCCAGACACTGACTATAATATCACCTGATCTGATAGGATGGCAAACGCGTGACTCCACTGCACTTGCTTTGTGCGAACGAAAGCATCACGCAAGGCGCATTGTCTGCCTTGCTCAAGGCTAACGCGGACGTGAATGCCGTCGATGGCGATGGCAACACGGCGTTGCATTCCCTTTCAGCCAACGACACCCTGACCGACGCGCTTCTGGGCACATACCGTCCTGGCGCATGGACGACCCAGAACCAGGTACTTGCATCTCATTCACGTACTTTCTCCATTCATTCTTCTTTAGTTCAAGGCATCTGCGTTGCATTACCTGTGTCAAAACGTCCGCGTCACGCCGACGATGCTCACGCTCGCTTTGGCCGCGCACGCTGACCCGAACCTTCCAGACAACGTACTGTACATGTATATGTAGAGTCATGTTCATGCTGTGTTAGACCGGGAATACGCCGCTGCATGCGCTGTGCGACAACGCCGCCGCGGTGTCCGTCGCTCACTTGCGCGTGATGTTGGCGCACCCGTCGATCGACTTGATGGCTATGAACGCTGTACGTTGTTGAACCTTCTTTTTCTGTATAACGTGATTTCACTTATATTCTATTTATATTAACACGCACAAATTCGCAGAGTGGACGGCGCGCGGTATCTTCGTTGGAGTCGGACGAGTGCATCCAGTACGTGGAGCGCCATGGTCCCTATGCCGCCTTGGAGTTCGATGCATCGACACCATCGACCGTCCCGGGCGGGGAAGACGTGGCGGACCTGCCAGAGCCCTTGCGCGACATCATGACGCGCTGGAACGGCAGTCTGCCGCCGTTCGACGAGGCGTTCTACACGACCATCTCGTGCGAACCGGCCTTCGAAGGCATCTACACCCAGGTCCAGCATGCGTCTATGCTTGTGGCGGAATCCCCGTCAGACAAGGCGCTGCTCATGCAGTGGGACACGAGCATGAGCGCATGGCGCCAGACGATCGTCCGAGCGTTCTTGACCTTGGTGAACCCGCGCTTGTGGACGTCGTACGCGAACACGTTCCACCGCCGCATCCCAGACGACGTCGTCAAGGTCCAATCCAAGGTGGAAGCCATATGGACGTCGTTCCCTGATGCCTCCCAGCGGAGGGAGCGACTTGAAGCGGTGCAGGCGCTGTACTAAAGCATCTAAGGACGATCAGCTGTGGTGATGTCGTTGGGATGTGGTGGATATATGTAATGTTGCAGGTAGTGAGACAGTAGTTGGGACTTGGGCTTCAAATAATATCATGTCTCGCAGGATCACACCTCGTAATTTTATGGCGTTCGCGACTCAAAGTATACAAAAATTGAGTATATTTTGTGGAAATTAAATTGTATCGGTGGGGAATTTCTGGCAGCAACATGAGACCGCCGCCATCTTCGCCGCCTATGCCGCCTCCGCCTGGTACGCCCACAATGCTTCGATCCTTCCAGACTTGGCCTGACCTCATGCAATCAGACACGACGGAGGAGATCTCACAACTGGACGGCCGTGGAACCATTACGTACGTCCGGGAATGGCTCTCGCGGTGGGCGAAGCTGGACCACTTCAATGCCGCCGTCGTGAATGGCGAGAACGTCACCAAGGAATGGGTAAGTAGGCTGTGACACCAACGATGAGATCATCTCATGCCGTCCTTCATGCAGCTCCACGAAGTGGGGTTCACACAACCATTCGTCGTGTTGGACAAGGTCAGTCTCGGGCTGACAGGTAATGACATGTTCCATCCACGCAGCATGACATGTACGCCATGCGTAGTTCCCTCGCCAAGCTTTACAGTGGAAGACCTTGCCTCGGTGGTGGGTCAGGACGCGGTCGTGTCTGTGCTAGAAGTACACATACACACATCCGACACCTTCTTCCTCCATCATCTCCTTCTCTCTTACATTCCTTTGCAAGGTGACGTCGCAACGCGCCGTGGGTGACTGGTCGCTGGGCCGCTGGGCAGCGTACATGAACACTCCCTCGTCGGAAAGGACGCAGCAGTTGACCGTGCCTTCCTTCTCACACGCCGGCCTGTCCCGCCTGCTTACCCCGCCGCGCTTTGTGCGCCAAGTGGGCTGGGCCGAGTCTGTCTGGGTCCACAGCGGGTCCCTGCCGCCGCCGCCGGTACATCCCGTCTATCTTGATGAGTCTGACTAGCTGCTCCATCAGACATCGACCTATTGCGTAATGGCGCCCAAGGATTCCTTCGTCGACTTTGACATGAACATGGGCGGGTCGTCGATGTGGTACTCTGTCCTGCGAGGCAAGCAAGTCGTGTATGTCGTGCCCCCCACAAGTGACAACTTGGCCAAGTTCAAACTCTGGTCAGCCAATCACAACCCAGAGCGCTGCTTTGGTGACGTGGCAGCCTCCTGTGCGCACGTGGTCTTAACCGGTGGCTCGACCCTGTTGATTCCTCCGGGGTGGCTCTACGCCGTCGCCACGCTCGATCAAGTTGTTCGTGTATCCCTATGAAACCCCTGTATAACTTGATCGTGTATAGGATGTGGTGGGGTTCAAAGGGTACTTTCTCGAGAGCTTCAACCTGCCCACGCACGTGGAGTGCGTCGCCCTCGAAAGGTACCTTCACGGAAGGTCTCGGTTCCCCCAGTACGACCAGGCGCTGTGGCACGTCGCGTGCTCGCACCTAAAGGCGCAAGAAACAACCGACATGACAGCGCTCAGTCGGCTGCTCGACCCGTCGGCCGCCGACGCCGCCGACATCGCCATCGCCCACGGCTTCCCGTCCGCCGCGTCCGTGCTCGCCGCGCTCCAGTCGACGGCAGCTGCTTCCTCGTCCGGCTCGAGCAGCGGCGGTAGCAGCAGCAGCAGCAGTAGCAGCAGCAGCAGCGACGACGACGACGACGACGTCTCGAGTGGGTCGGAGGTCGACACGGTCGCATACCCCAAGTTTGTAAGAGAAAACGTGACAACCAACGTCCGGCTTAAAGTCCTCACGCCGCTGGTCATCCCCATACTCGACGCGGCAAACCTGTCGACAAATAAATCCTCGTCTTCCAAAGCCAAGCGCAAGGCGACAAAGTCGTCGGTGGTACGATACCCATATGCGGATTTAGATGTTTGACTTGAGGTGTGTGTAGGAGCAATGGTACTTTGAGTGCAGCTGCGGTGACAAAGGATCCAACTATGATGATGGCAAGCGCATGGTGCAATGTGACGTGTGTGTGACGTGGCAGCACACGGCGTGCGCAGGCATCCCCAACGAAACCGAGCCCCCCACGTCGTACAAGTGCTTCAAGTGTCTAGTACCTCAGGTATGACTAGTACTACTACTAGTAGTAGCAGTACTAGGACGCACACATATGGTATAGGAGGATGGCGGCGCGCCTTCGACCGTCGTGGACTGGACCGTGAGCTGCAGCTGCGGCATCGTCGCCGTCAATTACGACGACGGATGCCGCATGATCGCATGCGACAGGTGCAATACGTGGCAGCACACGCTGTGCGCAGGCATCCCCAACGAAACTGAACCCCCTGACGTGTACCTGTGTCGCAGTTGCAAGGTATTCCTAGTAGTACTACTAGTACTACTATCGGCCAAACTACTTTAGACCCACACCAAGAAAGCCAAGGACAAATCCCCGCGGGCAGCCGTCAAGTCGCCCAAGACCCAACAACCGGTCCGGAAACCCGCGAGGAAGCCGCCGCAGCCGCCGAGCGACGACGACGACGACGACGATGATGACCAGGATGTCAGTCCTCCGTCGGTCGTGCCCTCGAAGAAGCAGCGGTCGTCCAAGCGAGCCAAGAGGACGGCGGCGGCGGCGGACGGAGGGGAGAACGTCCGTCCGGTGCTCAAAGCAGCAGCAGCAGCAACAGTAGCAACCGCAGACGTGCCCAAGAAGAAGCAGCAGCCCACAAGTGTCCGCGAACGCCTGGTCAAGAAGCTCAAAATGAAACCCAAGTGGGGACGCATGTAATAAATAACACGGACGATTTATAATACTAAGTTTACTTATTAATAATATTACTACTACAGCTATGTTCATATACAAAAAAAAGTATATAAATCCAATCTGTCAAATATAGTATGCTTGGGACTTTAGACTGTTCGAGTGTCATGACAGGATGGTCAGGCTGTCACGTGATAGGAGTACGATCGATAGATGAGAGAGCTGGTTAAGATCTGGGTGGTTGATCTCGGATGCACGACGAGGGCCGGCTGGCTACGCTGACTCGCCTGGAACGCGCGGGTTGTTAGCTCGAGCTCTTCGCTTCTTCCACCCGAGAGCGGCAGCTCGTGTCCAACAGCCGCCGCCGCAAGGTGAGTGTCTTCGTCAAAGCCTGAGGTAGAACGCTGCTTGGGGTCCAGCGCGAACGACTGGCTGGTCAAGGTGGCGAGATCGCTAGTAGATATGGTGGCATATCACACACAGTAATATCACGACTGTTCAATTGTTGAGGTGGAATTGCATCGACGCATTTGATTGGCTGTTGAAATACAATCATGATGTTTGTCGAATAATATCTGATGGTGTGGGCGATGATGCAACGAATGGCGACCCACGGCGGCGGCGGCGCTCGGTCCTCCGCTGGCCTCCTTGGGATGCATGCATGCAGGAGCCTCCATGGCGCCGCCAGCACGTTTCCTCGCACGCCCATCAAGGACTTGATGACCGTTCCACGTGTGGACGTCGCCACTCCCGACACGACAACTACTGCGACCGTGTACGGGTGGGTGAAGACCATCCGTCGCCAAAAGAACTTGAGCTTCATCACCATCAACGATGGGTCTGCGTTCAAGAGTCTGCAGGTGGTGTGCGACGCGTCGTCGATTCCTGCCGCGTCGTTGGCGGACGTGTCAGTGGGCAGCAGCGTGACGGTCACAGGCGCCGTGACGCACGCTCCTAAGTCGGGGCAAGTGGAAGTACACGCGCAGTCCGTCACCGTACTGGGCACGAGCGACCCCGCCGTGTACCCGCTGTCCAAGAAGTTCCACGGCCTCGAGTTCGTCCGCGAGCACCTCCATCTTCGGCCGCGGACCAACACGTTTGGCGCTTTGACCCGCGTCCGCAATGCCCTCAGGTATGCCCGTCGTTCTCACGTCCTTCTCTCCAACATGCGTATATGTATGTAGCCAAGGCCTGCATCAGTACTTTCAGTCTCAGGACTTTGTCCAAGTGCATGTACGGAACCCACTAGTAGTAGTAGTAGTCGTAGTAGTAGTAGTAGTAGTAGTAGGTAGTAGTAGGTAGTTAGGTAGTACTACTTGACCAACTAAACCGCCATTTGTAGACGCCCATCTTGACATCGATCGACGCCGAAGGGGCGGGCGAGCAGTTTCGCGTCACACGGGACTATCCCGAAGCTTCCTCTGGAGCCCACAATCCTGATGATAGTTAGTACTAGTACTCATTATCTCACCTCGCTCGTAAAACAAAAGTACTCATAGGTTCACATTAGGTACTACTCCATCGTTCTTTGGCCGACCTGCCTACTTGACCGTGTCGGGCCAGCTCCATGCTGAAATGTACGCGAGTGCGCTGTCGAAAGTGTACACGTTTGGGCCGACGTTTCGCGCCGAGAACAGCAACACGAGCCGCCACCTGTCCGAGTTCTGGATGGTCGAGCCCGAGATGGCCTTTGCCGGCTTGTCCGAGTGCATGGCGAGCGCGCAGGGCGCCGTCCAGCACAGCATCCAGCACGCTTTGGCGACATGTCCGGACGACTTGGCGTTTTTTCAGGAGCAGCAGCAGGCCAAAGAATCTACGCCCAAAAAGTCAGCTCAGTCCACGAATCTACTAAGTCAACTCACGGCGGTGGCGACCCATGACATCCCACACATGACGTACACGGAAGCTATTGCCGTCTTGACCCAGGCGTCCGTCAAGTTTGAGCTTAAGCCGGAATGGGGTGAGCTTTCTTTGTTGATGGTGGTTTGACGATGATGGGTGGTGGTGGTAGGTATCGACTTGAAGACCGAACACGAGCGGTACTTGGCAGAGACGTACGTGGGAGGACCTGTGTTCGTGACCGACTACCCCGCCGCGCTCAAGGCGTTCTACATGCGGCAGAATGACGTGGCAGATCCGGACCGCGCAACAGTAGCCGGCATGGACCTCCTCGTGCCGGCCGTCGGCGAACTCGTCGGTGGCAGCGTACGCGAAGAACGGCTCGAGGTGCGTCTGAATTAGTGTGATGTTTCGACTTGATAGTTGTATGGTGGGTATATCACACTATTTTCATGCATACACCAATTCCAGGTGCAACATGGCTACTTTGTTCTGTGGAATCTAATATTGTCATTCTCCAGGTGCTCGAAGCCAAGATGCGCGCGAGCGGGGTGGACCCGAATGGACTGCAGTGGTACCTGGACCTCCGTCGCTTCGGGACAGTGCCGCACGCGGGATGGGGCCTCGGGTTCGAGCGCCTCGTGCTGTTCGTCACAGGGATGGAGAACATCCGAGACGCCATCGCCGTGCCGCGGTACCCGGGTGCCTGCCGCCATTAACTTGACCATTGAGATTGTAGTACAAGGATGGAACTCTACTGTTACAGTACTAACTAGTACTAGTACTGGTTAACCTGGGGGGGCGTTGTGACACTGGGCTCGCAACCATTCGATTTCTCGAACTTTGTCTTGCAAGGTCGCTTTCAACCGCGCGATTTCGTCCAGTGCTGCCGCCAGCTGGGCTTGCATTGTGGGCGAATGTGCGCGTTGCTCCGGTAGTTGCTGGGAGTGGAATGACACTTGGGGGTGCGTTGTTGTCGGGCTTGGCGGAGAGGCCTGCTTGATCCCGAGGAGTAGATTCACCGGGTCTTCTTCGCTGCGGTCCGTCATCACGGGGTGCACTTGACTCATGAACTCGTGCTTGGGTGCCATCGGGGATATTTTGAGTGGCGGAGACGTAGCTTCGAGGCGAAGCATGAGGCTACTTCGGATCTTGCACAGGTTGGGCAGCGCGGGTTGCTTGGGAAACAAGAGCATGTCTGCCGGCGAGACCTTCATCTCTTCGCTTAAGATCGCCGGCGGCGGTCGACCTAGCGGAAGGCCATACGGCCGGATGGGACAGGGAGTGGTGCTCGTGCTGCTCCCGTCCGTACTCCGCTTCTTGGTGAAGACGGGGCGTCGTTCCGTCACGAGGTGGCCGTTGATGCGAGTGCGCTTGGGGACGGACTTGCGCTTGATCAGCTGCAACTTGTCGGGCTCGTTCTTCTTGAAGCACGGGTGACTGAACGTGCAAATGTACGTCTTGGTCTTGGTCCATTTCCGAAAGCCAAAGTAGTTGAGTTGCCGCTGGAAGCTCTGGAAGTTGTTGTGGCTAAAGTACTTAGGCAGGATCTCCTGCGTGGCTCGCACCGGGTCGAGGATTTGGAGGGACCCGCCGTCGTCGGCCCATTTGATCACGGCCGACGATTCGGCTTCGAGAATGTCAAACAGCTGTAGCAAGAACTTGGGCACGTCATGCTGCTTGGTTGTCGTGGACGACTTGATGCTGTCGTCTCCTGTGTACTCATCTGCGTCGTTCGGGGTCATGCTGCGCGGTTGTCGTGTCGGAATCGCCTGCTTGGAGAGGCGGCAGGCGGCGGCAAATATCGTGCCAAGTTCAGTATCGTTGTGGATACAGACAGTACTGCACTGGCGCTTCATTGGCCATTCCTAATTTTTAGAATAGTTCGACGTATTTTTAGAACGTCGTTTCTGATTGGTTAAAAATCAGAAAAAAGATAAAACGACCAAGCTGCGGCGACGCCGCCGCCTCGTCCGACCCGTCCATAAGCCAAACATATACTGCTCACACTGCTGTGGGGATTCTATGGAGACGTCGTGGATGCCGATGTTGCGGCCATATATGGTCACAGACCGCAGTCATACGTAGGAGTACTGCATTGGACTTCTGACCAATGAGGATAGACCAACTCCCAGTAGTGAAATCAATGCATCTTTACAGGGATTGAAACCACTTGGAACTGGAGATGGACCAGTCCTTGTCGACGGGAGCTCGTTACATTAATGAACGCCTGGTGAGGTGTAACTTGCTGACAAACCACGATACAAACACGCAGTGTCGGGCCGCGACTCCTTGTTCGCGACTCGAGCAATTTCTGATTGACTTCCCTTTGGGAGGAACTTCTTGGATGCCAAGGACCATCATGTTGGACGCAGCTTACATGGAGAGAGTGGGAAGCTTATGTATTGATGGACATGCTATGGACAGTAAGCTTAAGTTACCGCAGGGATGATGCTGGTTGACCGATATGAGGGAGGGTACAGAATGTGGTTGCAAAACCGAAGTTCGAAGTTACGACAAATCGAAGCAGAGGTTTCACTACAACCTTGACAGGTCGTTCGTTGGCCAGTGCCGACATGGTCATGCTGGTGGGGATGATGTCGAAGGCTCCTGCCTTGGATGCCAAGGTTAGCGCGTATGATTCCGTCATGCCGTCATCTCGGCTTCGGTCGCCCAGTTGGTCGTCCGACAATCCGTACCAAGTACGTGTCCTACGTCGCAGACACTACCGGTGGTAGTTGACGACACCCAACACCAGGCGATGTTCTACATGTTGTGCTGGTACACATTTTCCACCAGCGCCACATTCATCAACAAGACACTGATCAAAGAGCACGGCATGTCCGCGGAGCTTCTGACAGTGTGCCACTTGGTCATGGGCACAATCTTCGACGGTGAGCAACCTACCTCACTACATGTACATATATATACTCACTCTGGACGCCACGTCGTCTTCAGCGGCCATCTTTGCTGTGCCTGCCACGTCCAAGTACAAGATGTGGTTCCTCCAGCCCATGAAGCTATCCTCGTAAGCCCCGTCGTCGTCCCCGCCCTTGTACCATGAACTGACGTCCTTGGACCTTGAGGCTGCTGCGGTTGCTGCCGCTGAGTGTGCTGGCCATCGCGTCCAAACTGCTCACGTATTGGAGCTATAGCAGAGTGCCCGTGGCCGTTACACACACGTGCAAAGTGCGTCGTTCTTTCCATCTCGTCATGTTGTAGTCAGGTTTGTTCTCAGGCGTCGACGCCGCTCTTCAACGTCATGCTGGCCTTCGTCGTGTATCGTACCAGCCACGCCACGCCCATCTACGTGTCGCTCGTGCCCATCGTGGTCGGCGTGGCCATGGCGTCCCTGTCCGAAGTCCAAATCAACGTACCAACGTCCTCTCCCTGATATATATTTAACGGCTGACGTTCATGTGTTGTTATTCTCATGAGTTAGGAAGTCGCGACCGCCGGATTGATATGTGCTGTGGCCTCGTCTATGAGTGGCGTCATGCAGGTAGGAGGAGGTGATGGTCCTCCGTCATGATGCCGTCGGAAGCAGCTTGATGATGATCGGTGTGTAGAGCATGTATGCCAAGTACCTGCTGCGGCACGGGGTGATTGTTGACAGCGTCAATGTACGGATCATGCTTCCCTCCACTTTCACCCTTGCTACAATGCTGCGTAGCTGCACTTCTACAGCGGCCTGCTGTGCATCCTTGTCAACAGCCCCGTGCTCATGTGGAACCAAGCGATGCTTCCGGACCAGTACGAATCAGCAATGTTCTTCATCTATTCCCATGAAATAAGGAATGTCATCTTTCTCCCTAGAATCCCATACACGTTGATCTTTGTGTGCAGCATCTGCCAATTCGTGTCGAGCTTGGCGTCGATCTTGGTAATGTGCCTTCGATCGATGTGGTGCTGCCACGTCATACACGTGTGTGTGGTTTGTATGCGTAGCTACTGGGCCACGTGGCAGAACTCACGTACTCGATCATGAGCACGTTGAAGCGCGTGGTGATTGTCGTGAGCGCGGTCGTGTACTTTGGAAATGCCATGACGCTGACGTCGGGCGTGGGGATGGCGGTCGCGGTAAGATCTTCGTCGTATCCTCACGCTAAGAGTCGCATGTTCGTAGCTGGGAGGGGTGGGTATGTACCAGCATGCAAAGCTCACGCAGACCAAGGCCATGGGGCACTCGCCCCACTCGCTGTAATCCCTTGTAACTCGAATCGATGGGATCCAATTTAAGCTTGTACCAACTATACAATACAAAGATTAGTAGTATGTCTGGGCCGAATCAAACGTTTTCGATTGGCGGAAATTCCACAGAACGTGATTTGATTGGCTTAGGCTTCTCGTACTGGAGTTTGTATTATACTTGGACATGGTTTCGAATAGATGTGAGAATTAGCTATTAACATGCACCCGCGCTCGACAAGTAAGATAGACACACACAAAGCTATGCAACCAGCATCATTGATTGGATCTGGTATCGATGGAAGCGGGTCCTTTAAACGTCCACGCCGCGCGATTGGTTCTGCGCCTGCTGCTGCTGCTGTTGCCCCGCTTGCTGCTGCGACGCTTCCGCGGCCGCCGGCTGCATGCCTTGGAGCTGCTGCTGGTAATGCTGCATCATCTGCAACTGCTGTGGGGGCCAGATTGACGGGTTCGCGCCGGCTTGCGACTGCATGAACTGGTGGAGCATCGCCGCTTGCTGCTGTTGCAACTGCTGCTGGTACACCATTTGCGGGTCCATCGACCCTTCCTATCGTGATGTCGAGTGAGTACACGATCATCATCGTGAGAACGAGTCGTACTTTCTTGCCAGGCAGCTTGATGTCCTCGCGCGGCACAATGTCGATGAGGAAGTCGAACGTGTCCGTCTTGGTGATCGCCATAGCGATGTCGTTGCGTTGTAACGTGCGCCGCTTGTTCTCTTCGGTGTGGATCCACGCGCGCAAACTCAGTTCCAAGATGAACATCTCACATGCCTTGGCGAACAACACCGGCGCCTCCGCACTGATCATCTACGTTCGTTCGTTCGTTCGTTAGCAACATCGAAGGCGATGAAGGAACGTACGCGGACGTCTTCGTCGGACTTCATGATCTTCTTGATGCGCGCAAGGGGGAGCTGATGTGTCTTGAAGTCTTGCACTTCCGGGTCGATCTGAGAGATCTCGTGGATTTGCGACTGCCAGAACGCGTGCAGCTGCATCTGCTGCTGTTGGAGCTGCTGTTGCTGCAGTTGCAACTGCTGGAGATGCAAGTTGGGGTTTTGTTCCTCATTCATTTCTTCACGCTGCATGTTCGTCGTCCTTCCTGCACATGCGTCGCCATGAGACGTTGTGATGGACGTACACGACGATATGGCGACGATGCTTCTTACCGCCGTGGCTTCCCCCTCTTTGAGTTTTTGAAATCGCAAATGCCGTTCGATATTGGCTGAATTGCAGCCAATAGATGTTGTTTCTCCAAATTTCCCCCGAATCAAAGGGTTTAGAAGGCTTTTTACCGAAACGCCCGGATAATTCGCCATATCCGGTTATACTGTGACGAACTCCGCTTAGTGAGTGAATAAGGAATGGCGTATGGCGAAGTGGTTAGCTATCGCTAGCCCCCTCAAATGCGCCGAACCCCCCACGAAAATCAGCAGCAAACCTACCTACGCTACGCTACGAAAGCCCGCTCAAGATGCGACGAAATATCCTGGTCATTGTGGCATCCAATTCGAATTCGCAACTGTTACATACTTACTGTATGTTTGGGCGATGAGGAGTTTTTCTGCTGGGGTGAACCAAATCTTCCATGAAATAGCTCATTGCAGATGCGATACAATGGTGTCTGCAATGGTCTACCTTACGTCGTCTAAAGCCTCCCATAGCGAGAGGAGATAGTGTTAAACGCTACGTCGTTAGAGCATCTCCACCGCGGCGACAGTATATTTGGCACTAATACAGTGCGATGCAAAAGGTTATAACCACTAGGTTTTTCTTGATTGTTTTTTTGTTGGCTGCGAATTCAATTAAGCTGAAAGTATGCATAGATTTGTATTAATAAAACACACATTTTTGAAGGATGTTAAAATTAGAAAATGTCAGTGAGAAATGAAAAAAATTAAGTTTTACCACCGACGCGAAAGGTTATAACCACTTCGAGAGCAGAAGGGTTGAGACCATAAAGCGATTGAAATGATACAATGTATTCAAGGATTTTAAGCTCCTACATTGAAATTGAACATTTTAAGCGCATAACGTGTATGTTATTGACTGACTCGGGCCATCCCCGGATCTAGATTCTATTGGAAACGTCTGGGGCTATCAGATTTACAGCGTTCACGATGGTGGTAAGCAGTACAACTCGAAACAGGAGGTCAAGATTGGCATCACACATCACGGATATTGCCTCGAGGTTCTCTACCTCCAAGTCCTCACCCTGGGCATGAAATAGGGGTGTCTCGCGAAAGGAATGATCACTAACTACTAGGAGCTTAAAATCCTTGAATACATTAGATCTTTAAACCAGTAGATGACTGGCTTCCTGTATACCTGCCATATTTCCAATTTGATCATGTCAATTCGGAAATAGTTATACAAATAATCAATACAAGGGACTTCACGAATTCACCTTGCAGAATATCAAGAGCAATGTGTTTGTGTCAAAAATCGTTAGTTTCCGAAATGACCAAGTTACCGATTATTTACTGGACCACTGATCAATAAATAACATACTTGGTGAAAAAATCAACGAATTTAGACGCTAAAGTACTAGAAGCGCATAACACGGACAGCATCCATAGCAGCACGTTCTTGACGGTTCAACCGATAACGGCGTTGAGTTTCTTGACGCTTGCGCTTCTTTTCATTCGCCATACGTTGGTAGCGAGCGAGTACACGGCCATAAAAGTCCTCGTCATCATGGCGCAAGGGTAGCAAGGACAAGTGAAAGTCTGTCAACGCAAACGTAACGCGCTGGATCGCAGAGTAGTTTCGCTCGGACCACGTGTACGTGGCTCAGGATACGCGCCAGAGGGAGCACACTCAGCCGAAGAAGTTTTCCACGATCACCCGATGCGAGGAGACGTTGGCATTTCGTTCCAAGTCGCTGGCATCAAGAGATCCATGGGCGGGAAGACGCTTCGGGTGGATGCCACGCAATGAGTGGCTGATTCCAATGTAGCCCATGTCAACAAGACAAGCCCACGAGCCACGATGCAGGGCAGCCTGCTCTCCATGGTCCGGCACAAGGGACTCGGAGGCCGACTTGGCTAAGTTGACAGGGTGGACATGTTTGCGAGAGTTCATAATGGTAAGGTCGTGCACAGATCCAGGGTCGGCAGTAGACATGGCAACACATCGGCCATCTGGCGACATAGCTGCTTCGATCTTGTAGCCATACAAGTGGTATTTGCCACTAAAGTAGTGCTTCTGCTCAGCAAAGCGACCGGCAGGTCGGTTCGAAGGTTGAAACTTGACGTCTACAGCATAGAGAGCGTATGGAAAGTGGGCAAAGCGCTGACCTGTCTGGGTGAGCTCCGCCATCGTCACTGGAGTGATGAAACGTCGGTAGAAGATGGGTTCAATCACCTACAGTGTTGTCTGTTAGAGATTGCACACAACATATATACTCATCTACCGAGAGCACGCGCGTGATAAGCTTCTCAAACGTTGGTGCCTTGAAGCCATAATCCGCAGTGTGCTTTTCCCATGACGAGAAGTGCTTGAGGACGGTCAGAGCCATGAACATGGCGTCCTTCGGGCTCGTAGGAGATCGACGGTCGCGCCCTTCCATCCAAGCCGATTGCATGGCAGTGTCCACGAAGGACCAAAGAGTTTCAAACTCAGTGACAGTGAAGTTCGTCAGCGTGCGGATTCCCTCTGAACCGAGGTCAGTTATGAACTTGTCCATGATAGGGTGCGCAGCGGCCTCATCGCTTTCATTAGCCGCTCTTGCGGCCTCCCCATTGGTGGTGAAGGAAGCCTCGAGATACGACCGATCACGAATGGTCTGGTCTTGGAGGCGGTTAAGGACGGCGTTGGCGTTGATGGGCATTGCGATGCAAATTCAATTGTGTGGTGGGCAAGAAGTTTGTTGACTTGCCAACCTGACGGGCATTTTGATTCATTTTGGCGGCAAACATGTAGTTATAGGGGTTGTTGAACTTCAAGTTGTTTAACCAGCTATGCCAAATTTAATCTCCTTATATAGTACATTTTAACGAAACTTCGAAATCTCTGCAATTGCAACTTTTCGTCCAGCCTCTACATGAAAACAACTCATTTTAGATAATTCTTGTTGGTCACATTTATATACACGTTTAGTTGATATAGCGTGTCACAGTAGTGGTAATGATGCAATGTTGTTCTGAAGTACATGCTACATTCAGCAAAGACTGGTAGCATCAATCTGAATGGCAAAACCCACTGCACACATAGGTGTCCTTATGAATATTCGTTCGCATGTATTTAATCGTATTTTTGCCTTTGGCACTTCGAGATTGAGGAAGATATTTGAGGACCTCGTAAATCGACAGTACCGTATGTGAAGAATCAGCAACACCATTACTTCCCAATTGCCAAAGTAAAACCGATAGTTGTCATACTTCAAGTCAGACATACACCAATTGATCAGTTGCTCAATCTATGACCAAGTAATCGGTTATAATGTAAACAACCCCTATTATATACAATATATGTCTGTCTACTCCGACGCCTCCAAAAAAGTTATCTTAAATTGGTTTTTTACGTTAGTGGTAATTATGCAGCGTTGTTCTGAAGTGCATGCTACATTCAGCAAAGACTGGTAACATCAATCTGAATGGCAAAGCCCACTGCACACATACGTGCGTGCCCTTATGATTACTCCTTCGCATGTATTCACAGTTAATCGTATTTTTGCCTTTGTTGCTTCGAGATTGAGGAAGATATTTGAGGACCTCGTAAATCGACAGTACCGTATGTGAAGAATCAGCAACACCATTACTTACCAATTGCCAAAGTAAAACGGATAGTTGTCATACTTCAAGTCAGACATACAACAATTGATCAGTTGCTCAATCTATGACCAAGTGATCGGTTATAATGTAAACAACCCCTATTATATACAATATATGTATGTCAACGAACAGTAAGGCATTAATTCATCCCAAGATCTATTGTATCATTTCAACCTTCTGCTCTCGAAGTGGTTATAACCTTTCGCGTCGGTGGTAAAACTTAATTTTTTTCATTTCTCACTGACATTTTCTAATTTTAACATGCTTCAA
This sequence comes from Aphanomyces astaci, assembly GCF_000520075.1. Taxonomy (NCBI): domain Eukaryota; phylum Oomycota; class Saprolegniomycetes; order Saprolegniales; family Verrucalvaceae; genus Aphanomyces; species Aphanomyces astaci. Next base: position 153,753 of record NW_009798366.1, read on the forward strand.
AGCTAGAAATGTGTGTTTTATTAATACAAATCTATGCATACTTTCAGCTTAATTGAATTCGCAGCCAACAAAAAAACAATCAAGAAAAACCCAGTGGTTATAACCTTTTGCATCGCACTTTATACTAGTACTGTGTAAAATTAACTGTAAACTTCGGTTTTCCCGGATAGCATTCGTTGTATCCGGTACAATTTCGGATAAATGTACGTTATCCGGTGAAATTTGATGTATAGGTTTACTGACAGTGAACGAGAAAATTTACAGTCGACGAGACCATCGAGGGATTTTTTAACACATTTTACGTATCTCACAATTTTGGATGACCAAATTACACACATCGGTTGAGTTTTTCATCGCGATTTAATTTGAACCATAAATTCCGCCTGAAACTTAATTGCCTTCGAGTTTTGATCGAAAAACAAACTATTTCAGGTCTAAATTTACCCATGAAAAAAGTACATTGTGAAATCGGATAGTATAACTTGTGTAGAGTTTACCCTAACCACTCATAACCAAACCTTTCTTTGCTGATAGTTCCGGATACCTTACATGATACGCCACCACCAGTTTCGCAATGACATGGGTCCCCACACGACCGTCACAGACGACATCTACGAAGAGATCACGTCTTACGTAAAGAGTGAGCGACCACGAGCGTTGACCAAAGAAGAACGTTTGGACATACTTCGGTTGCACGCACATTTCAGGCGCAAAACGTTTGATTCCGCAACAAACCACATAGCGACAATTCTGGGACGCAGCCAAAAAGTTGTACGTGAGGAGTGGCAACTAACAGAGATATAAAATCACTTGTAGTCAAACAACAACGTGCTAACAATTCTCTTCATACATCTCGAGTCCCAAGGACAAAAGCTGTGCTTCGTGAAATTGTAGAATTCGTACGCGAGCGACGACGAACACGAACACGAGTCGTAGCAAAAGATGTTACTACTCCGTTCCACAAAAACTGTCAGGTAGATTTTCACTTGATTAAAGTATGCACTGGGCAATTGAAACGACTTGCTTTTTGTATGCCACTCCAAAACACCATAACCCGCACCAAAAATTTTATTGTATTTTTTTAATGTCTCATTTAAGAGACTTGACCATGGCATCG
>NW_009798366.1:157422-160417 GCF_000520075.1 Aphanomyces astaci
TTTTGAAGGGTTACGAAAGTCTTTGCAAGCGTGTCAGTCGGCAACTCATAGAACGCATTTTCTACAGCAACAATAAGCTCCTCGATGGTTCGAGTGCACTTTTGGTACTGTAGGCTTTGAATAGAATTAAAGAATCCTACATCTAACACGTTGAAATCGGGGCTGTTCGGGGGTTGGTTAGCCACTCCAATGCCACAAACTCCATGTGCACAAAGCTTTTCTGTCGTTACATTTCTGTGCGGGCTTGCATTGTCTTGTTGGATCAGCACATTACCCCGTCTGCCACATCTAGGAAACTTTTCCTGGATGGCGGGGACAACTTTATTTAATATTGTATTAAAATAAAGTGGTGCGTCCACGGATTGTGGGGTGGTGACCATGGCGCCCTTCGGCCTGTTCTTGCTTCCACGCTGCGCTGGCGCCGCTTGAACGAAGGGCCAAACACCAACCTTGCCGTCCCATTCCTTTTTGCCGTGTGGGTCATATCGCGGCCTGGCCACGGCGGCAAGGAACATCACCTTGGTGATAAAGCGCTTGGACTTGACCGCCCGAGCCGCGACCTCTTCGTCGTCGTACACATAGTACCTACATTTAACCTTCGTCAAGTAGAACCACTTTTCGTCAACATGCACATAGTCGTGCATGTCGTTGAAAAGATGGCGTTCACGTGGCAAAGGCCGAACGAAGGACATGGCAAACTTGAGTCGTTCTTCGATGTTCGCAGGGGTGAGATGGGGCTTGACGTAGTTTGACCGCGCCTTGAAGCGAGGATTCTTCTTCATGTGCCTAAAGATCGTCGTCATGAGGATTCCACAGGCGGCCGACAGAGAGCGTAAGGTCTGCCGTTGCATTTGTGGCGTTTCGGATGGCAGCTTCAATTTCGTCGCTTGTTCGGAGCGCATGGCGTCCAGAGTTCCCTTAAAAAGTACAACCTCATATATCAATAATTGCATAAATTTATAAAAATATCTGGTTTGAGAGAATTACCCTTAGTTTTTGATGCGACATCGGCGGCACAGTGGCCGCCGCGGAGCGAGAGACGCGCTTGTGTCCACAGACGTGATATCGTTCGCGGATGGCAGCGAAACATCTGTGCAAGCTCGGTGAGAGCACCACAGGGCAGCACATCATCAACGGCGACGCTAAGCAGCGTTTCGTAGGCCGTGCGGCGATGGGCGAAGCTCAAGTGCTTGCTCACGTCCTCGACGTCCCGGACGGCGACAGAAGCATCACCGGTTCGCCGTGGTGAACGAGGAGGCATGTAGTGGCGATATGTGTGTGCAGGAAGTGCTGCGTAGCCAATAAATTGTGTAATGAAGTTCTGGCGGGTCATTTTGTAATAGCTGACCATGACCCGGAAGTTTTGCCGCGCAATATCTCAACAACCAAAATGGTTGGAAAGTGCTATAAACTACCCAATCAAAGCAGAGATCTTGCGCTTTCCAGAACGCCAATCAGACACTCAATTGGAGTATTTATAGAAAAATGCCGCCAATCAAAAGTACAACATGACAAATTTTGTGGAACAGAGTGGTATGATAGTTTTGGCACAGCATGGTCATGTTGCGTACGATGAAACGGACGAGAAAGATACGAAGGCATGTCTACGATCTGTACAGGATTATCTTTTTAGTCATGGATTCAAACGAGGGCACAAGAAAGATCAGAACAAGTATGGACTGACTAATGAGGTTATTGTTGCTTGAGATAAGTACATCAAATATATGTCTGGTACGATTGAATTAACACCTCGTCGACCTGTTGTTTACATGGATGAATCCTACATCCACCACAACTACGCCCGACACAATCATAGCCTCTACTATCCCGACGACGTCCTAGAAAAGGCCCCAAAACCCAAGCACAAGGGACAGCGGCTCTGCTTTGTTGCTGGCATCCTCGACGGCGGCACTGAAGGGTCGAAGCTCTTGACCACGCGAGTCTTTCGGGGTGGCCATAGGCAAACGAAGGAATATCATGGCATGTTCAATCATGCCTACTTTGTCAACTGGATGAAAGAGTTAATGGATGAACTCGACTTTCTTGGCAAGACTGGCGCCTTGATTGTGATGGACAACGCGTCGTACCACAAGGACGTCCCCTCTGACATGCTCAAAGACACGTGGAAGAAGCAAGACCTCCTGGCGGCCTGTGAGCGATTTGGAGTGGCTGCGTCTGCGAACGAATACCGATCAGTGATTTGGCCGAAGTTACAAGCGTATGTGAAAGAAAACATCGTTCCTGAAGTCGTATCAATGGCACGGGGCCGTGGCTACGAAGTTGTGTACACGCCGCCCTATCATTCGGATCTGCAGCCTATCGAGTACGTGTGGGCTTACCTGAAGGGAAACGTGGGTCGGCAATACACCACGGACTCGATCATGGACGACGTGCGGGCGCGGCTCGACTTGGCCTTCAGCGAGCTAAAAGGCGATTTGATCTATCGTTGCATCAATAATACCAAGAAGAAAGTGCTTGAGCTGAACACGTACCTGGTTCAGTTGGAAGCCTCCGATGAAGTCGCACACGAGCCAGCGATGACGACGAAAGTGATGACGACGACCAAAGATTTCTTACGGATGTCGTAGCTGGGCTGTAATGATGTAATACTTGCATGCTTCGATATTTCTTCGGGGTAATTTGCACAGGTTTTTTCTCCAACACACAGAAAAAAGCACTCGTACAAAATGATGAAGTTTTGATAAAAACCCTCGATGGTCTCGTCGACAGTTAGTGTCGCTCCAAACCATATTCTTCTTCTGTTCCGGAAAGAAGTATACCAATACTAGTATAAAAATATGATTTTTAACTTCAATAAAGTACTGTAATTTTAAAGAAATCAGTCCAAGAGTCGAATTTTTATAACTCCGACGAAACATCACATGATGTGACGATGCACCAACGCCTCATGAGGGTCAAATGCGACAAAAACACTCTTTGTGCCAGGAGTATTCTTTCGAGGTTGGGCGTGGGCTGGCCGTGAAGATCGACGAAT
>NW_009798367.1:0-5719 GCF_000520075.1 Aphanomyces astaci
GTTTCAGGGATGAACGTTCGTGATTTTGTCTAAAATCATCCCCATGAGAGCGTGTTTTTGGCCGTTTCGCTGTTTGCCGAGTACACATGGTCCCCTCTGAATCGAGCAACGTTCGGTGACGAAAACTGGAGATTTCGTCGAGTAGACATGGCTGTGAAAAGTCCCTCTGAATGTTTCGCTGTTTGCCGAGTAGACATGACTCTGAAAAGTCCCTCTGAATCGAGCAACGTTCGGTGACGAAAACTGGAGATTTCGTCTGAAATGATTTGCGTGAGGAAATTACACTTCTGTCCCAATTGTGTTGTAACAACAACTTCGTTGTTCGGATAAATCGGTTTGATGCCGGATGTTCCCAAGTAACCGGTGACGACCTTTGGGAATTGGCGTCATGATTTGCTACTCTAAGTATACTTGGAGAGATTTGACTTATCTCATCATCAACCATTCACAAAGACAGATTAATGCACACTACTCGCTTGACGACGACAACCTGGCCTACGTGTCTCTTGTCTCGACGTCCAAGGAAGTGTGGGACATGCTTGTTACGCGTTACGAAGCCCAGACATATGCTGATGTGGCCCACGTTATCCACGAGTTGCACACGAAGGTGTGCAGCCCCGGATCATCGATGCAGAAGCATGTTACGGATCTACGCGGCCTGCAACACAAGCTGCTGCTCATGGGATCACGCGTGGACGACGAAATGCTGGGACGTATCCTGCTGACGAGCGTCAAGGACAGGGATGGGGAAAAATATATTTAAATTTATTTTAGCTTGTCAATACCAGTATATAATTTCAATATATTGTCGTTCGGAAGAAAAATTCATAATTTTATTGAAATTCGAACAACCGAAAAATTCAATATTTCTGACTCGGAACAATTGTTGTCCATATTTTCGACAATTCTGACCTAAATGATGGTCAAAGTAACAAGCCAAGGCCTTGGTGCGTAGCATGTCGGCAGTGGTGGATGGGCCTTGGGTCCAATCAATTCTCAGGGAGCGCCAAGTTTTTCCTCAAAATGTATATATTTTTGAGATGAATATTAAAAAAAGGTAATTTTTAAACTATACCATACATATTCGAGCTCATTGAACTCATCATCGTCACCCCCTTCAATCTCTTCGTCCGGACTTGTATCGTCGGCATGGTGGCAAAGAAGTCTCGGTGCGCAGAGTTCACGTGTTGGGCAAGGTTTTGGTAGCCAGTCGACCTCCTGATGGTATGGTACACCCATGAAGCGAAAGGCGGAGACAGAACAGCTACTCTACACGGGTAAGCCTGACAAGCCTCGCCCTTTCAAGAAGCAAGCGGTGAAGGATAAGTGCCATTACTGCCACAAGATTGGCCATCATGCGTTTGAATGTCGCTACAAGAAGCGCGACTTGGCCAAGGGCGTCCAACGGAAGTGCATGCCCATCGAAGATGATGACCAAATCAACGTCCTTCAACACGATGAGGAGGAAGGATTCATTCTGGCCACAACAGATGATATCCCACGTTCGGACCTCGAAGGCGTATGGATTCTGGATAGCGCGTGCACAGCAGATGTGACGGGAAACAAGACCCTGTTCACGAAACTGGCCCGAACACAGATGTCTGCGTTACAGCTGGCCGACAACTCGACCGTCCAGTCTATGCACATGGGCCTGCTGTCAATCCAAGTGGATGCAGACCATCGACTGGACCGCCCGAAGGCCAAATTCGTCCCAAACCTCAAGAAAAACCTCCTCTCGTTTCGACTGCTTCTCAGGGATGGTTTTCAAGTGGCCAAGTGGGACCTGGATGTGGCCATCATGATCTTGGACACGTTTGTCCTCAAGTTCACCCATCATCGTGGACTCTACGTGCTGCAACCATATGAAGAACATATCAACAGCTGTCTCGTTCGACAGTCCACGCCGAAGCTGATACTATGGAACCTTCGACTGGCACACCTCAACTTTGCGGTGATCAAGCAAGCGGCTCGCGACGGCACCGTGGAATGCCCGCACCTGTCCAAGTCCGACCTGGCGCAAGGCTACAGCTGTCAAGTGTGTGGGGTGGCCAAAGCTCGTCGGATGAGCTACAAGAACACCAACCCGTACCGCGCACACGTCCCACTGCAGCGCATACACATTGACAAGGGGACAGATCACCCCCAACATTTGGCGGGAAGATGCATTACGAACTGTTCGTGGATGAAGGCTCGCGCTACAAGTGGCTGCTTCTGCTGGCGTTGAAGTCGGAAACTCTGGCGAGCTTCAAGAACTTCCACGTGTAAGTGGAGAGACAACACAACCTGAAGCTGAAGACAATCATGACCGACAAGGCGAAGGAATACAAGTCCAACGACCTCAACGCATAATGTGGCGGGCTCGGCATCGAACAGCTGTTCACGAACCCGCACTCTCCCAAAGAAAATTGCGTTGTGGAGAATTCCAACCACACAGTCATGAACAAGGTGCGCTGCAACCTCCAAGCAAGTGGCATGGGCAACCGCTACTGGGGCGAAGCGCTGAGTTACGTAGTGTACACGGAAAGTCGAATTCCCACCAAGGCGCCGGGCGGCAAGACCGCGTTTGACGCACTTCACGGCCGTAAGCGCACCGTCGACCACCATCGGCACAGCGTTTGCGTTCATCGACAAGGCGAAGCGTGCCAAGCTGGACACCCGAGCAACCAAGTGTGTATTCATGGGATATGCAAGCCAACACAAGAGCTATCGTTTGGTCGACAGCGAAACTGGGGAACTCTTTGAGTGCCGTTCAGTCAAGTTCACGGAAGACTTTGTGGCTGCTAATGAGAAGAACGTTCAGTTGGATGACCAAGCGACGAATTTCCCGCTCGAAGTCACTGAAGCGGAAGAAATCGATGCGGCGCCGATCACATCAATTCCAAGACCCCAAAGGCCCATAGTCCCAGTGGGAGTTCCCACCATTGCCCTTGAAGAAGCACCAAGTGTGACGACACAAATCAACCGAAGTCAAGAGTTCAAAGTCGAAGATCCAACGTAATTTGATGAAGAATCCACCCCAAGTGACCAAGAATCAAGCGACTCCAAAGTCGATTTCGTCAATCCAACAGGTATTGAAGCCATCTCGGTGGCCACCATCAAGTGTTTTCCGTCGACGTGATCAACGACACGCCGCAGTCTTTTGCCGACATCGAAGCAAGTCCCAACAAGCAAGCGTGGCTCGACGCGACCCAAGAAGAATTCGATGCGTTGGTCTACAACGGCACATAGGTGCTCACCGATTTGACCCGAGGTCGCAAGGCGCTGGCGTGCAAGTGGCTGTGGCGCAACAAGTTTGACACCGTGGGTCGGTTCACCAAGTACAAGGCGCGATTCATCATCAAGGGCTTCCTGCAGCGATATGGCCTCGACTACATGGAGATCTTTGCGCATGTCCTGCGCTACAACACGTTGCGTTTGGTACTCTTTATGGTCGCGTTGCACAGTTGGAAGATCCGGCAAATGGACGTCAAGACGCGTTTCTCAACGGCAACCTCGATGAAGGCACCGAAATTTACATGGCGCAACCCTCCAACTTTGTCGTGCCGAGCATGGAAGATCAAGTGTGCAAGACTCAAGCAAGCTCCAAGATGCTGGTACCTTACTTTGCACCAGTATTTCGTCGAAATCGGCTTCCAGCGATGTGTCAAGGAAGTCTGCCTTCATGTCAAAAGATGTGGGAGACTCTATGGTGCTTTTGACAGTTTACGTCGACGACATCACCATCACCGGCAACAACAATAAAGTAATCGACAAGGCGTGCGACGCCCTCAAGAAACGCTTCAAGATGACCTACCTTGGTTGAAATGGGTAGCTTTAGACGATATTTTTGATTTGTATGCAATAGTTATACGGTGGGTTAGAGAGAAACGACTTTCTGGGTGGATCTATTTCCTGAACGATTGGAGATACCTTGGGCTTAGTATTGATTGAATTAAAATACGCAATATAAATATTTTGAAATTCATCCATGATTGTATTTGAATGGTACACTACTAGCAAATTAAATTTCACCAAAATATAAAAGAGCGAAGTATTTAAAATTTCATTGACAGTTCAACTCTCCGAATGTGAGGACTATGCCAGCCGTGGTACCCAAGCCCGCCCACGATACCACCACGTGTCATGCTCCCACAAATAACCCCGTAGTACATCTTAGCGGCTTTCGAGGGTCTGAATGATTTCATTATTGCGGTCGTTGAATTTGCTCCCTATGTTGCCTTGTACAACTTGTGGAGAGTAGTTGTACATCCCGAAGAATAATATTACCAAGTGATTTTCATCCGAGGTGTTATCTATTCTAAACCGAAATAGAACAATATCATTATTTGTCATTGCTTTCCGTAAAACAACTTTGAATAATCTTATCCGTAAAACTGCCTTAACTACCTTACTTTAATCGAATCTTAGGACGAAAAATTATTGCCACTGGTCGACAGCTGTGAGGGGGCCTGCAATAAATTTATCAATTTTCGAGGATTTTTGCGTGCTCTGAACACAACACCTGGACATTTCAAATTGACCAATAAGAAGTGACTTACTCGATTACATCTCTCATTCAGATGTGATTTCACATTCCTGCCTCATAAATTTTGCTGAAAACCACAGAACAGGCGCCACCTGTCAACTCATGTGTTGAGGTAGAGAGTCTCGTGTGAGGTGGATGCGCATCAAGGTACTTAAAAAGGGAATTGCATTACATCTGAATTGTTGGTACGACACTACAGCTGAACATATTCCGGGGTACTAGTAATATATAATCGGATGGTGACAAGGAATACCGTAGAATAAAAGTGCATACGATAGGAATGAACGTCCATATCCATAACTCAGGCTGTAGAGTGAATCTGAGGCACCGCAATGGCTCATTCAACTGGCCAGAGGTATTTCTTTAATGTAGTATATGTGTGAAGGGTATGTGTTCCCTGGAAGTGCTCAAAATGGATGGCTCGAAGGGGCCACAACATCCATGTCAATACCTCAGGCTGTAGAGTGAATCTGCGGCAGTACAAAGGCGCGTTCAGCTGGCCAGTGGTAGTTCTTTAACGTAGTGTATATGTGCCCTCGAAGTGCTCGAAATGAATGGGGCCACAACGTCCATGTCCATAACTCATGTTGCAGTGCGAATCCGAGGCAACACAATGGGTCGTTGCGCTGCCAAAATGCAGTTCTGTAGTGTAGTTTGTGTGCGGTGGACATGTGTGCCGGAAGTAAGCAAGCTACATTATATGTTATGGAGAATCATTTACTTTTGGTTTCTTTGTACTTAGTGGCTCGCAGTTTGACTTTCTTCTTCAAAGCCGAGACGCGCTTTCGCTTCATCGACGGTGACTCAGCTGCCTGCCGGATGTTGCGATTTACGGCTTTCTGCCACAATCGCTGCTGAACTTCAGGTGTGTGCAGCAGCTGCCAGCACGTGAGGGCTGTGGGTTCCCTGTTTGTGGTACAGACCGGCACCAGACAAATAGACACAACAGTATTTGGTATTTCCCCTGTTCGTACTACCAACGCATACGAAGCATTTCTTCACGTTGCGTTTTGCTCCGGAGTAGCCTTCTCCAATCTTGAACGGGACACATTCATGCCCATCGCCAAACACAACGTTGTGCGTAGCGACATCATTCTCCATGCTGACAGAAAGGCCAAATGTGAAACGACCAGGTTGTTTTTTATAATTTGCTACTTCGCAAGTATACAATATTGCAATACGATAACGTTCATC
>NW_009798367.1:9397-29694 GCF_000520075.1 Aphanomyces astaci
AGATGCTGAAGACCAGCACCATTATCAGGTTCGCGGCCGTCGCCGTTGTTTGCACGTTGCCTGATATATCATGTTTGCTGGTTAGCTAATTTGGTCGATAATACATTTTGTATATTTCGTATTTGTGCAGCATACTATTTGCAAGTACAATACTTGGGGACTCCATTGTGTACAGAACATTGGTGTGATATTATATTAGATAAGCTGAATTAGAGTAGAATTGTGTATGGAGTGCCGATAAATTATGGTACTCAGAGCCACCATGTTAATGCCTGGAGTAGTCGGGTGAGATAATTCCCACCTTAGTCAAGATTGGATGCTTTTGAACTTGTCCATACATAAAGGGCAGTGGCCCATAATGATGTTCCACGCGCGCCAAGTATAAACGAAGTTAGCAAATTCTTCACTATTTGACCACACCCCCCCGGAGGAGTAACAACGAACAAACAGCTCAATGAGTACTCAATACTGAACAGATCTAATTTTAGTAGCTACAGTTATGTACTCCCACTCCTGAAATCACAAAACTTAGTGAGAAATAGCCAATCACATGCTCTGAATTCATTTACAATAGCCAAAGACATTGAAATGTGAGTTTAATAACCAATCACATTGCTCCTAGTCACATATGTCCAGAAATTCTCATAACGCACTGCCTGTCGTAGTGGATCTCGTTGTGTAACATACTCTATATTCAATTCAGCAAATCTCATGTGTTCTTCAGCATAAAGCATGTGCGATTCAGCAATTCTTATGTGGCTCTCAGCAATTTCTGCGTGGGGGTCAGCAATTCCTATGTGGCAATATTTTATCCTCATGTATTAATGCTACTTTCGTCGCTGTCGCTGTCACTGGCCCTGTCACTTTCGCTTTCACTTGCATATCGTCCTCTTGCTCCTCCTTGATGTACTCGCTTGTAGAGTTGACGGTCGGGCTTGTTGATGCAGCCCTTGATACTGGCTGCCTGTAAGTCCTCGAACGCTCGCTTCAGCCTCACAAGAACGTCCCGAAACGTTGTGTTTTGGTCGTACAGTACTGCCGCCCAACCTTACAGTTAACACAGACATCAATTCCTCATGAACTGTCCCCAATATATCTGAAAGATTTAACCTGGCTTTTGACAATTGCCCATACAGTCTCAATAGGTTGTAGATCACTATGGTAGGGAGGAGTGTAGACAACTTGATGGCCAGCAGCTTTGGCCATCGACACAATCTCTATGTCAACTTTATCGACATGTACACGTAGTTTTTTCCACAATCCAGCCTTCTTTTCATTTGCGTATGGAATTCCATACTTTGTTCAAGCTTAGCAATGAAACAAAACATTTAACCTTTGTGCTTTTCTTTGACCTCAAGGTCAAAATCATCACTTGGATCATACAATGAATCATCATGTCGACTGTAATGGTGATGAATATAGCTCTCATCTAAATATACACCAGGTCGTCGGTTGACATCACCATTCACAGTCAACAAATCATACATTTCAGAAACATATAAATCATGATGTTGAACATTTACACCACACATCCGTAGGCCGAGGCTCTTTTTCTTCTTCCCGCGCTTGTAGCCGAGTTTGGCCAGGACCCGTTGTATCGACCGCAGGGCCGCTTCGGTGGAAAGATCCGACTCAGGATCGAAGAACAAAATGCGCTGGGGCCGGAGAAAATGGGCCACGTCCTTGGCCACCGTCCTGACACGAGCTTGGCGGCACAGCCGGACGAATTCTTGAATGTTGCTCACGATGGTGGGCGTCGTCGGGAGCATTGTGCGGGTGGACATGTCCATCGTCGGGTCGTGTTTGGTGACCGTGCCACCGGTCTCCAAAAAGATCTTCCATACCTCTTGGACCAACTGTGGCTTGCGGCGCAGCAGGCGGGTGGCGGTTCGACTTGCCTTGGGCGTATCGTCTTGGCGTAGCATGGCGTTAACCAAGCAAGATCATGTCGAGCATCTCATGGTGCGTGACGTGGCGTGGACGCGATTTCTTGACATAGGCGATGGCGCGATCGGCGTCAGTTGGCTTGATTCCATGGATGGTGTTGTTAACGTGGTGTCGAGTACACCACGTTTTCAACACCAACCATGACATCATGTCACACAATAGATGCAGTGTCTGCACCTGCGTTGGGAATGGTGAGCCTACCCAAATATTTTGATGCACATTGGCAGGTAAAATATGCGAACGAATATTCACCCTATGTGTGCAGTGGATTTGCCATTCAGATTGATGCTACCAGTCTTTGCTGAATGTAGCATGTACTTCAGAACAACGCCGCATCATTACCACTACTGTGACACGCTATTTCAATTAAACGTGTATATAAATGTGACCAACCAGAATTATCTAAAATGAGTTGTTTTTATGTAGAGGCTGGACGAAAAGTTGCAATTGCAGAGATTTCGAAAGTTTCGTCAACATGTACTATTTAAGGAGATTAAATTTGGCATAGCTGTTTAAACAACCTGAAGTCAACAACCCCTATAACTACATGTTTACCGCCAAAATGAATCAAAATGCCCGTCAGGTTGGCAAGTCTTGCCCACCCCACAATTGAATTTGCATCGCAATGCCCATCAACGCCAACGCCGTCCTTAATCGCCTACAAGACCAGACCATTCGTGATCGGTCGTATCTCGAGGCTTCCTTCACCACCCATGGGGAGGCCGCAAGAGCGGCTAATGAAAGCGATGAGGCGCTGCGCACCCTATCATGGACAAGTTCATAACCGACCTCGGTTCAGAGGGAATCCGCACGCTGACGAACTTCACTGTCACTGAGTTTGAGACTCTTTGGTCCTTCGTGGACACTGCCATGCAATCGGCTTGGATGGAAGGGCGCGGTCGTCGATCTCCTACGAGCACGAAGGACGCCATGTTCATGGCGCTGACCGTCCTCAAGCACTTCTCGTCATGGGAAAAGCACGCTGCGGACTATGGCTTCAAGGCACCAACGTTTGAGAAGCTGATCATGCGCGTGCTCTCGGTAGATGAGTATATATGTTGTGTGCAATCTCTAACAGACAACACTGTAGGTGATTGAACTCATCTTCTACCGACGTTTCATCACTTCAGTGACGATGGCGGAGCTCACCCAGTCAGGTCAGCGCTTTACCCACTTTCCATACGCTCTCTATGCTGTAGACGTCATGTTTTAACTTTCGAACCGACCTGTCGGTTTCTTTGCCGAGCAGAAGCACTACTTTAGTGGCAAACACCACTTGTACGGCTACAAGGTCGAAGCAGCTATGTCACCAGATGGCCGATGTGTTGCCATGTCTACTGCAATCCTGGATCTGTGCACGACCTTACCATTATGAACTCTCGCAAACATGTCCACCTTGCCAACTTAGCCAAGTCGGCCTCCGAGTCCCTTCTGCCGGACCATGGAGAGTAGGCTGCCCTGCATCGTGGCTCGTGGGCTTGTCTTGTTGACATGGGCTACATTGGAATCAGCCACTCATTGCGTGGCATCCACCCGAAGCGTCGTACCGCCAATGGATCTCTTGAGGCCAGCGACTTGGAACGCAATGCCAATGTCTCCTCGGATCGGGTAATCGTAGATAACTTCTTTGGCCGAGTGTGCTCCCTCTGGCGCGTGTCCTGCGCCACGTACACGTGGTCCGAGCGAAACTACTCTGCGATCCAGCGCGTTACGTTTGCGTTGACAAACTTTCGCTTGTCCTTGCTACCCTTGTGCCATGATGACGAGGACTTTTATGGTCGTGTACTCGCTCGCTACCAACGCATGGCGAATGAAAAGAAGCGCAAGCGTCAAGAAACTCAACGCCGTTATCGGTTGAACCGTCAAGAGCGTGCTGCTATGGATGCTGTTCGTGTCATGCGCTTCTAGTAGTTTGGCCTCTAAATTCGTTGATTTTTCACCAAGTATGTTATTGAATAGTAGTCAAGTAAATAATCAGTAACTTGGTCATTTCGGAAACTAACGATTTTTGACACAAACACATTGCTCTTGATATTCTGCAAGGTGAATTCGTGAAGTCCTTTGTATTGATTATTTGTATAAATAACTATTTCCGAATTGACATGATCAAATTGGAAATATGGCAGGTATACAGGAAGCCAGTCATCTACTGGTTTAAAGATCTATTATACGTCGAGTTTTCACTGTTTTCTGACAGAAAAAAGTTTGAACTACAACTCTCCAATTTTTACCTACTCGAAGTACATGTTATTCTACTATCGATAGTTCTCCTTCATCATGGAGGTCACATCAAAATATTTTGAAAATATTTTCTCACCTCCCATTTGAAAAGGGAATTCTCTGTCAGAATATTATTTGACACAAATTTTCTGTGGCATCCAGACTCGGCCTTACCAATTGAAAATCTGAACCGTAACTTCTGTTGGGCTTGTCCAGTTCTATCGTTATTACGGCTTATTTTCCTAAAAAATATCAATACAAAGTTGGAATAGCTGTCGAAAGACAAGGCATTTTTTGTAGTCTTTAGGTGACTTGCATCATACGTAGTGCTACAGTAACACAGTTACAGCAGAAATGCCACTCTTTTAGGTACGTAAAACCGAAGCCAAAACGAGCAAAGCACAATATATCAACTCATTGCTATTCTGATTTTATATTGGGCATTGCAGCTCGGCAAATCAATGATGTAACGGTAAATCAACAATATTAATCTATCTCAAAATTCACACACAACAGATATTATTGGGTCTATAACGATGTTTCGGCGATTCAAACACATGAGTGCCCAGAGACCGGAGAGAACCTAAGAAACCCGACCACCTCCATATTCGTATATGGTGTGATATTGAGTTTGGTGGAATATTTTTGGGTCAACCGCCTCAACGTAACGCCCTTGCTTGCGAAGGGTCACACTCCTTCAAAGCACGAAGTGACTCCAAATGCCAACCAACGAAGATGCTGCGAAATCGTCGTCTCGGGTCCTGGACGAGAGTTTCTTCTACCCGCAGGAGGAGTTAAGCCGGCCACAACTTCAAGGGGAGATGTCCCGTGACTTGGTCGCGTTTTCAGCGTTGCTGGGCTTTGACTCGAAAAAGCGCAACAACCTGCACTACCTGGACGACCACACTCTCCTCACGTCGGCGGGGAATAGTGCTCAACTCATACGTAACAACGAACAACCCAATTATTTCGCTTATTGTTGTGTAGATATGGCCACGATGCAATCCAAGCACGTGTTCGGGTTGGGCGGCGGCGGTGTCGGTGCGATCGCAGTGCATCCGTCGAGGGGATTCTTCGCTGTGGGGGACAAGGGGAACAAGCCCAACATTACCATTTACGTGTACCCGTCGTTGAAAGTGTTTCGGGTGCTTCGACAAGGCACTGAGCGTGCGTACTGTAGCTTGCGGTTCAGGTATTTTCTTGTTCGCCATACATAATACATATAAACAGTGCTGAGAAACATGTGTAGCAACGACGGTGCCAAGTTGGCTTCCGTGGGGGCGTCGCCAGACTTTTTGCTGACCGTGTGGAACTGGCGCGACGAGCAAACGATTTTGCGGTGTAAAGCGTTCGGCCAAGAAGTGTTCAACGTCCAATTCGCCCCCAACGACGGCGGGTTCCTGACCACCAGTGGCACGGGGCATATTCGGTTTTGGAAAATGGCGTCGACGTTCACCGGGCTCAAGTTACAAGGCGACATTGCCAAATTTGGCAAGTCCGAGTTGAGTGACATTGAAGCGTTTTGCGTCCTTCCGGACAAAAAGGTGCTAAGTTCCACCGAGCGCGGGGCACTGTTGCTGTGGGACGGTATGTTTACTTTGTGTGGACATATAACGTTAACGTTTGTACTATATATCAACAGCGAAAACTTGGACTTGTACCATGTTGTCCACCGTTCGATTTTTGAAATCACACCGTGAATCGATCGACGTACACTACTTACTCTCTTGCGCTTTGATTGGTCGAAAGAGGGGGCATTTCTACAAGCTGATTGGCTTATCCTTCTTATGTACTAGGGACATAATATTTTCTTGTAGGCAACTTTATCAAGTGTGAAATTGTCACGTTCAATCGACAGCGTGCGCACAAGGGCCCGATCAATGTCGTCCAGTACGAGCCAGCGTTCAATCAAATCCTCACTGCAGGTTTGCCACGTTTGCATATAATCCAAACGCATAGGTAGGTAGGTACGTACCTCAGCGTGCTGTCGTGTTTTAGGCAGCGACGGCATGATGAAGTGGTGGCACTTTCCTGAAATCGACCAAGCGGACGTGAAAGAAGACGACACCGTGGCCGAAGTGATCCCTAAGGACGAGTTCTGTGTCTCGGTCAAGTCGCCCCATCATACGTCGACAGTCGCCGATATCCGCGGCGTCCTGCGTGGGTCCGACCACTACTTGATTCAAGACGGCAATGGGATGCTCCATAGATTGGACATTGACACCAAACAAGTAAGCGCAATTCGTGCCCACATTTTACACCTTGCGACTCGACTACGTACCTTTTCATGAATTCTGAATACCCCTTTCCATTTGGAACCAACTCTCTCGTTATCGTTATACTTCAAACTAGAATTGAAAAAGTTATTTATTGAAAATACAACTATTTTTTTGTCGCTTTTTATTCGAAATTGAAATTTTACACTACTTCGTCGTACCTATAACTGATTGGCTCAAAGTCCTGTTTCCCATACCACTTTTCGTCTTTGTGTGTCGACACATTTTCGCCAGTTTTTCGAATACACACAAGAGTAACATCACGCTGTGACTAGCTGACGCACTTGGCCGAAGGTCATGCTGGGGCTATCACTGGTCTGGCCACATCGCCAGTCGAACACATCGCCGCCACTTGCGGCAGTGACAGCACTGTGCGCTGCTGGAACTACGCCGCAACTTCATCTACGTGCATGTACATCCAGCACTTCAATGCTCCAGCGACCGCCTTGACCTTCGCTCCCCCGGCGCACGATGCAACCGGCCGCACCATCGCCGTGGCCTTCCAAGACGGCGTGGTGCGCATCTTGGATCGCGGGCCATCCAAGTAGCGAAAAAAAAGATTTTTTTTTTTGCATTTGGTTTTTAACGATACCATTGTGTAGCTGGCGACGCCTCCATGTGATCAAGCCGCACAGCCAACCGATTACATGTATGGCGTACTCTCCCAATGGCAAGTACTTTGTCACGGCCAGTCAAGACAACACGCTGTTCATATTTGCGTGCACCACGAGGTATATATGTATATATAAATATAAATATATATATATTTATGATTTGTAATAACTCTAACTCTTGTTGGACATAGTACCTCCAAGTACGAGCCCGTGGGGTTTAAAAAGTTTGGGAATAGTGAAACGGTGCGTCACTTGTCGTGGCGATGGGACTCGAACGCGCTTTTGGTCACGTGTTTGAATGGCATGATTGGGTAAACTATCAATTCATTTAGATATACATATATAATATTAATTTATACAGGGAGCTGGAGATGCCATCAATGACCGACGGGGAGCGTGCCACGTACGAGTTGGACTTACCGTACAAAACGTACGGGTTTCGACGTGTTCGAAAGTTGACCACCGACGAGCTGGTGGCGTTGGCATCTGGTACTAGTCGAATTCGAATCATTTCTCGTTTTAAACTGTCAAATTCGATGTAGATCCGTCCGTCGACGCAGCCAAGCCCACGAGTTACAACCCAAGCCCAGTCTCCACCGCTGTTTCCTTTGGCGAAGTCGAAGTCGGCGTGGGAGCAGGCCCTCCTATCGTCCTCGCCGCCTTGTACTGCTGTGCTTCTGCCTCGTGCTTTCTCGTATGTTTTGCACCTCACAATATATATATATATATTATTATTGCTAACTTGAAGAATAACTTGGTTTTAGGTGAGCGTGGGTGGTGTGCATGCTGGGGCAGTGTACAAATGCGAGTGGACGAAGCCGTTTCCAGTTGGAGAGTTCCCAGACGATCCTCAGGGCGCCGGTCAATCGCTGACGTTGTCCCATTCGCAAAAGTACGTTTTGGTGGGTAACATCAACGGCAAAGTGCACCTCCGCGCTCGAACTGTGCCGTTTGCAGTACTTACGTGGGAGCTCCACGACCAAGTACGTTCGTGGGCCCAGTGTGGTTTGTTTTTTTTATGCTTTTTAAATCCGTTTGATATCCACCAGGGACCGACTGGCACGCCTTGCGTGGCCATGTCATTCGACGACACGTTTGTGTTGTCGGGGGGCTCAGACGGTCAGCTATCTGTCGTCCGCGTGAACCCAGCCAAGGTAAAGATATCGAAATAACTACTACCTTGAAAACAATGAACTATATAAGATTTAAATATATAATATTTTGATATATATTTTGCGATTTCATAGATTGACGAAGCGGCCCAACGACTGAGTCGGCAGTTTGACTTGGTCCTGAGCGAAGGAAAGCGGACGTATCAAGTGGCCCACGATCGCATGGCTGCCCAGAACGACGTGCGATTGGCTGACGAGCCGATTTCGAATGTATTTTTGACCAATCCCGTGTTCGTGGGGGCCAAGGCATACGTGGCGTTTATGGATTCGGTGCGAATTGTCGACGCTGAAACCCACCACGGCGTGTTGCGGTACGTTGGCTGCTCACTTTTGTCAAAGTTCTATTTAATTTAGAGTACCCCTGTACGATATGTATATTGTCATGTTGGACAAAACGACGAATTATTTTTACGAATCGTACACTATAACCTGATTCATTTGGACTCCAAGTATATCTGAAAACACAGCTACCTACATACAGTAGCGTTAGTCGTTGTTTGCTACAACTATCTAAAAATAGTTTGTTCATATTAGAAATACTGGTACATACAGTATGTAGTAGCATATTAGAAATACTGATTTGTACGTTTGAAAGCAATATAAATATACTCTGAGGCCTGATGAACGTCGTGGTAGCCTGGTGGACGAGTGTGACCCGTCGGCGTTTTCCCCGGCGGCCGCCATAGATCCAAATGCCCTGGACGACCGCCCCAAGGTGAAAGAAGCGCCAGACATCACGCACAAGGAAGCATATACGATCCAGGACGCCAAGTTGAAACTCGAGGCTGATATCCGCGCCAACAGCACCCTGGCCAAGAAAAACAGGTGCAAAACTGAAAACACGGAGATAATATATATGTATATAACTCATGCTTGGGCTTTAGAACCCGCGGGATCATCGCTGAAATGCGAGACCAATTCGCCAAGTTGCAGGAGATCGACGCGCGCAACGAACCAGTAAGAACCTCTAGCAGAACTATAGAATGATTTTCGATATATATTTATATACATTTGAGGTCATAAGTAGATTGGTGAGTGTTCGTGAGCGTGAATATGGATTCGCAATGAAGTGTGGACATGAAGAAGCTACGATTAGGATGAAATACATGGTTATATATATATTTATGGTTATATATTCCCGTGAACTTTGTATGTGAGGCCTTCAATACCCTTTGGTCCGTGGAATCTATCTACATACACAATAAAAACCTAGTCATATAAATATCTATGGTTATAATATATATATATATACCTATGAACTTTTTATGTACCAAGTACCAACGAACCTTTGGACTGTGGAATCTATCTACATGTACAAAACCCAGCACATGTGACATTTCGCCTATTTTTTTTTCGTAGTTGGCTCGGCTAGACGACCGGCAGTGGAACATCGACCCGGACTATTTGAGCCTGCTCATGGCGAATGGCGACAAGTTATGCGACGAAGTGCGGAAGGAGATGGCGTACGCGTATGAACAGAGCGAATTGCTGCTTCACAAGATGCGCAACAAATACGTGGGCAACGTGGCCGTGGAACTGATCACGCTACACGGGTTCCAGAACGGCCTGCACGTTCAATCGTTCCGCACCACTCGAATGACGGACGAATTACAAGAACGGCTGCGGGTGATCCATGTGGAGATGCAGGAACTGGCAAAGAACTCGCAGCCAACCAGTGAAAAGACATACACGGTGCTGGACTTCATCCATAAGCCCAAGGCCGAGGCCTCTACCGACGACAAGCCCACAGCAGGAGAAAGCCACAAACGGCACTCCAGCCATGTCCACCACAAAACCACCGCCGCGGAAACTATAGAGGCCACCTCCCATCGGTTTGATTATCGCAAGAACATGCGCGCGGAACGCAAGGCGAGAACGCAAGCATGGGAAGGTACTACATATATTATATATATATATAGCCGTGCTTTGTAATGCTCAATGTTACCATTGGATACATATTTACCTTAAATACCCAATGGCAGGGAAGAACCTTTTCATATATATATATAGTGTAGAATGAATACACGGATGACATGGTATTATTCGGTGTACTTTTGTACAACTTGTATTTTCGTGATATACGATTGTTTTTCGTGGTATATATATTATATATATTGAAAACTATACACTCTTTATTCAAAATTGAAATCGATATCACTCGTTTCACTGTCTATTCCAACACTATATATATATATATTATGTTGGAATAGACGGATGACAGTCATACCATATATATACATATGCTATGTTGGAATAGTCGGATGACAGTGCGTTGATATTGATGTCGATGTTGAGCAATGCATGTTTTCCGTGATACGATTATTCGTTCGTAACTTGTACATATATTGAAAACTAATGTATTTATATATATATATACTACAGGCAAAAAGCCCAAAGAGGAAGCCGACGACCCGCGCGATGTCGCCGCGATTGCATTTGCGAGCTCCCACATGCAAGACTACAAGCTCAAAACCAGTGCCACGTATGTCGTACCCGAAGATCAGCGCGTACGTCGCATTGCCCATACTTTGTTCAAGACAAAAGCCAAACTCTCATATGTGTGTAGGTAAATGCAATGAAAAAACGAAAGCAAATGGCGCTGCTGGAAGAGAAAATGTACGAAGTGGCCATGGGGTTCAATGCCAAGCTGCTCGAGCTGCGCGATTTAAAGCTGCGACTGATAGAGCAAATTCAAGATGATAACACTACGATCAAGGCCCTCGATATTGACTTGGCCGCGTTGTACGTATATATATATATATATATATATATATATATATATATATATAATTATATATGCAAGGTATGATGATTTGGTCACGTTGTACGTATATATATATATATATATGTACTATCGATGACTTCTATCTATAATATATATTTGATTAGTGATTTCTATCTAATAATAATATAGATTTATTTATATTTTCAATGATTTCTATCTATCTATCTATATGTATGTATGTATACATATATTTGATCGGTGATTTCTATCAATGATACATACGTTTCTCTTCTATTAAGGCTTTTGAGCTTGTTATACGATCCTCTTTCTTTCAAATCCGAAATTGTGTTTGCATCGACGACATCATCAGTCCCAAAGCTGTTGATGTTTTTACCTATATTTATTTCGATACATTGACCATACCTTTCATCACAGGAGGGGCTTGGTAACTACTGGCGTTACGCATGTAACACCACCGCCACTGCCGTTGTTTGAACCACAAGTGGATCTACGTGAATGGCCAGAACAACGCGAATGTGTTCTGGACGTCCACATCGACGAATACGTAAAGAAGGGGACGGTCACGACGGCGTTGGCGTTGCCGGCAGAGTTCCACCTGGGCAACAGCTCCAACAAAGCAACTTCCGCAGCAACTACTCCCAAGCCCCCCGTCCACCCCGTTCTTGGCCAAAGTTGCGTGCCTTTGGGCTCAACCTACGAGCTGTCGACTCTAGAAACCGAAGAAGTGCGGATCCAATGCATCCAACTACAGCGTCAACGACAGGCGCTGGACAGCAAGATTGTGCACGCCGTGCAGACGTTTGACGAAGCCATCTACCGCCTTCGCCGTGAGAAATTGAAGTTGGACATCGCGTTGAAGAAAGGAGAAATCAAGCTCATGACAAGACTCGGCGAGTTGGTCCTCCTCGAACAGTTTGAAAGCAAGGAAAACCTCCTCGTGTCCAAATTGGAAAAGTGCAAGTACGTCGTTGCAACTACTATTGCTCTTTTCAATTATTGATTGGACCTCTCGAGTGAATTCACAAAATAGGTTTCAAATCGATTTGCATCGATTTATGCTTGCCTGTTTGTATACACGATCCTATGCTACTAGTCCTAGTGTAGTATTTAGTATATATATATATATATATATATATATATACAGTGAACGAGGGAATTTAAGCCACACCGAAGTTCGTCTAAATATTGCTGTATATATCCAATCATAGTGGTGTATTTCAAACCGATCGGTTTGATTTGTCAAAATAATCGAAGTTGGCCAATCAGACTTCAACGTTTAGATTCTACTTCGATTCAAAGTGTGGCTTAAATTCCCTCGTTCACTGTATATGGTTTATCTAAATCCCAAGGGGGCTATTTGGCAGAAATCTACAGTACGTGATTTGATTGGTTAGTTCATTCTCAAATCGCTTTTCGAGTCGACTTGCGACTCGAGTTACGAACCGATTTGACAATACCAACCGATATTCTTCTACTACCCATAAATCCGTGTATTACTAATCACTGGTTGAGTCGAATCCAAAGGCGGTAAATACCTGCTCGACAGCTTCTGTAACTTGTTCAGTCGTTGCAAGGTGGTGTTTATTCTTTGATAAAGTCATTTCTATCTCAAAAAAGTCAGTAGTTTTTTAGCTATTTTAATTTCTGATCATTGAGACTTCTTTGTTGTACGTCTTTTGTGGGGGAGAGTGTACGTTTTCAAAACAAGTTTGCGTCGTTAGAACAGATATTAGTATGTAGTAGCCGACGACGTCCGCCCCCCTCGATGATGCCGTTAGAAACCACACGTCTGCAGCTGTTGTGTTTTATCTGGGTGTATGTATGGAAGGACATTTTGATTATTTTGGTTGAATGCTACACGTGGGCGTGCTTTATATTCGCTTCAAGTTAACGTTTCAATGTAATTTAGAACGGACAAGGCCCAAGTCGTGCGCGAGTTGACCGACTGCAGCGACCAGCTCGTGTCCAAACGCAAGGATATGGACGAGTGCCAGCGCACCGAGAGCGCCGTCCAGAGCGAGTTTGTCGCGCTCGTAGGGCTATCGCACCCGTGCTTTGGCGTGCTGCAAAAGATTTTTAAAAAGCGTTTAAAACGCCAAAAGAAACGCGCGGCCGACGACGGCGACGACGACGACGACGATGGTACGTCGTTTCGAACGCGTTTGAAACGTTTTGAACGTGTTTGAAATGTTTGTTTCGAACGTGTTTGAAATGTTTGTTTCGAACGTGTTTGAAATGTTTGTTTCGAACGTGTTTGAAATGTCGCCCTGTGCGTTTTTAATGTGGATCTATGCGTTTTACTTCTATGCGTTTGAAAGGATGACGAATGCGTTTTAATGCGTTTTAAACGGTAGAATCGGACGACGAATACAACAGCGACGATGACGACGACGACAATGACTCGAACGAG
The DNA here is from genome assembly GCF_000520075.1 of Aphanomyces astaci. Classification (NCBI taxonomy): domain Eukaryota; phylum Oomycota; class Saprolegniomycetes; order Saprolegniales; family Verrucalvaceae; genus Aphanomyces; species Aphanomyces astaci. Next base: position 22,783 of record NW_009798367.1, read on the forward strand.
GAAGAGATGTGCCCCAGTGGGTGCGACATGGCGCTGTACGAAAAGGTGCTGGCGCTGCGTGAAAAGAAAGCCGACGTTGACGACGTTATGAGCGAAATCACCAAGGCAATCGACGATTTCAAACGATCAAACGACCGTCACATTCAAGTACACGTGTTGTATTGGACATTTCAAAAGGATTTTAAATACCATCCGAGCTAGAAACAACGCCAAATCGACAAGGAACTGACCGCCACGGAACAAGACATTCAAGCGTTTCAAACGGAAAAACAAATGCGCTTCAACGAGTTGGACGTGATTGTCGCGTTGAGTAAACACCAGCTGCGTTGTTTGCAACCCAAGGATGCCGAGGCTGCTGGTATATATATATATATATATTTATACCAGTAGTATATATTTATATATTTATACCAGTAGTATATATTTTTCTCACGGGGCATAATAGAAAAAAGCATCCGGAACCGACCCGTCTGCATTATATCTCCCCGAAACCGTCGAAAATGCTCTAGTGTTCAACCACAGCGTCGTGGACCGCCTAGCTTCCCGCATTTTGAGCCTCCAAGAGGAAAACAAATCCCTCCGCCAAGTGTTTAAGGACCTGCATAAGCAGCAAAGCCAGCTATTGCGAGACAAAACTCGTCAAAACGAACTGATTGGCCAAGTAAATGAAAAGTGCAATCAGTTGCAACTGCTCAAGTTTGGCCGGCTGATCGACATCGATTTGCTGGATAAAGCATGCGACACGGGCAACTTGAACGAGCTCAAGACCAAGGTCCGCACCAAGGAAATGCACGGCGAGAAGCAGCTCACAGAGGCCAAGGGTACGTCTACTATTCGTGACTTTGAATGCCCATATTGGGCCTTTCACCCAAGCTTGCTTGGACTTGAGACAGTCATTTCGCCAAATAGCATTCGAACCCACTTGTTAAAGTATACGCTACAACAATTAGTAACATTTATTATACATGTGGGTTTGCCCGATGCGGAGGAATGTACTGGACCGAATCCAAAGTTTGGATTGGCAGAAACTCGATAGAGCGAGATATTTGATTGGCTTAGACGGTTCTTTAATCCATCCACTTCTTAAGACATTCGATTGACAATATGTATACTGTATCGGCTGATTGGATGAACGGAACAACGATAGGCGAACAACAGCGACTCAAGATGGAAATCTTGGCCGCGACCCAGGAAAATACGCGGCTGCTAACGGAGATCGCTTTGCTCAGCGAGAGGCAGTTTGATCTGGAGAAGGAACTGAACCAGGCGGACGTGAACAATACGCTCGTGGACGACGGCGCCCAGCTCGAGAAGGAGATGAGCGAGCGCAAGAAACTGGTGCAGCTGGTCAAGCTGCAGTCGCGGGAGATTGATGCGTTGAAGCAGGAGGTGCTCATGCTCCGCGGCAAAAAAGGGCGTGTCCACAGCTCCACTCATTAGCGTCCTCACACCTGGGTGGATTGGATTTGAATACTAGTACACAGTAGTACGTGTCAAATGTATGAATAGAATAGTAGCTAATACGAGTAGTATTCAATGTTTCAATGTATTATTATTCGCCGTGGTTTGCTTGAAAAAAGGGGATGGCATGCAGCTTGCAAAATTAGTAGGGCGACCTAGGATGGCAGAATAATCATATTTCGGAGAATAAAATCAATCAAATAATTGGATTTATAGCCTACAAGTCAAATACAGTATTAATATTTGTAAAAACACATTCGGGTGGTCAGTTATTGTGAACGCGAGGACCCCAGGGTTTTTATTACGTCCGGGTATATATTGTGTACGGATGTTGTTATCCGGATTTATTTATTTATAGAGGAAGGAGGACATTTCAAAATTTACGGTTAGTAACAAATAGGATCCTACAGACCAACATTTCGACTTGATTTCGATAAATACCAGTTGTCAAAAGACGATCCACCATGGAGCTGGTCGATGGCGTAATGTGCACGACAACGTTGACCGAGTCCCCATGGCAGCTGGAGTATGCCATCGACAACATGACTGGTCATGAGTACGACGTCGAGTTGGACTTTGCTGGCTCGTCCAACTTGGCCGTGGCGGGGAGCGCTACCCTGTCCTTCCGTGCGACGCTGCGACCGTATGCGATAGTGATCGCGACCGTAGCGCGCGTCCGGCCGTTGGAACGATGTGCAGTGTGCATCAACTACCACGTCCATCGCACGGAAGGAAAGGAGGCACGTCCATCCCCTGACGAATCGCATCTCGTCGAGTTGACTGGTACATTTGTCGACCCTTCGTTTCCTCCGACGCAAGCTTGTCTCGGCGACATCTCTTCTGTTCCGTCCATGAGATCTATCCTTCCGACATTGACATGGGCGCACGTGTCGTCCATTCTGCATTTTCCTTCCGCACATCCATCCGTCTTGCCGCCGTCCACCGCGCGACTTTCGTCGTCCTCACTTTGCGGCGGGGACCCCGCCTTTGTCTCGATCGACATGAAATGCGCCCTGCAAATCGTTGGCGACCGCATGGGCATCCTGACGCGTCTCTTCCCCCACACGGTGCCACGTCACGGCCTCGACACCCACGAACGTTTTGCGGTGCTGCTGCATCGCCATGGCCAACCGATAACAGTCGAGATCGATGGCTTCGTGCCCTGTATTAGCCATGGAGGAGGTCCCGTCGTGATGAAATGCCGCCGCACAATGCAATGTGTGTGGCCCATGCTGGTGCACAAAGCCCTGGCGAAACTCTACGGCGGGTATTCTCACTTGTGCCAAGTGTCTACGATGCAGCTCCTCCACGACATGGTTGGCTACCCAAGGTAAGACTTTATATATATATATATATATAGCACTTAAGAGTGTTGGAATAGCGTTAAAGTAACGTGCAATCCCGCCAACTTGCACTCGATCGTCCAACCGATGGTGCATCGAGGACATTTGGTGGGTGTGACATTCCCGTCGGCCAGTTCCAGTCGACATGGCATTATGTTTGTGAGTGGCGACGACCGAGCGATTACACTTCGGCACTACCCCAGCGATGCTCGTACCCAACTTGTCGAGAATTCGGCCAAGTATTGTCCTTTACAAACAATTGGAATCACACTAATTGAAGTCACACACTAATTTGGTGTTGCTGGTGGTTTCCTGCACTCTGATTGGGCGGATATTTTATACTTGGTTCTGTCAATATTCATTCTCCATGCAGTTTCGAGCTAAACCCAACCACTATGTCGTCTGCAATATTTATTATTCGTCTAACTGTGGTTCAGATCGTCCATTTTGAATGAAATCACCAGACGTTTCTACGTTATCAAATGCAGCTGTTGTTTTGCCCATAGACACGATGACGTTGGCGCTATAAACGCTTGCTGGTACTTCCCGATGTACCCCCAACGCCTGGTACGCCGCGTATTCGTCCAGGACGCGGCGGCGTGTGCGTCGGCGGCCGCTGCCATGTTTATCCTGAGCATCCCATCCCCAGCATCAGTCATGATCAGCCTCACATACGCCCATCAAGTTACAGACATGGGCATGTCTTTGCTAACTATGGAGCCCACAAACCAGATAAAGGAATCCCTCGTGGAAGTGCCGTCGACGATCGATACCCATCATCCCAGCGCATGCACTGTATGTACAGTGAGTGTATTTTTGTATTTTCGGGTGAAAACGAATACTCAAGTAGTATCTATACAAAACATGGATTGAAATTAGACCTAGCTAGTTATGTACACCACCACCGTTTGAATACAAACTAGTAGTGTAGGATAGAATAACGTGCACTGTTGTTTATATATATATATATATATATATGCTGATATATGAGAGTAGATGGTGGCGTCGGTGGAAGCAGGCGAGTACGTTCTAGCTGTGAAACCAGTGCAATGGAGCCACAACGATGACAAACACACGGAAAAAGGGACGACCAACACTCCAGTTATGCAGCGGATGTTTGACATGCTGGACTGGGACATGGACCATCGATTGGACATTCATGATATGGCGCGGTTCATGGCAGTACGACGAGCAGCTTCTTTTCAATGTACTCTTTTAGGGTGATTCTATTTTATGATTTGGATACTTCTGCCCTATTAATAGTTTGAACATTTTAAAGTTATTCGAATAATTTGATAGTCACGTATTTTGGGCTCACAGTGTGGATCGAAAAGAAACAAAAGGGAATTAACATATCAGAAACAAGTCCCGTAATCCGCTTTTTAAAATATTTTGGCGAAAGACGTGTGATATTTTGCAAAATGTTGAAGTCTCCATAGTTTGGACCCATATAATTTCTCAGTGTTTTGCCGATTTGTTAGAAATTGCGAAAATATCCACGATTTTGGCCTTTTTGATAATGACGTCCACAGTCACCCTAATATAGATTACGGCACAGATCTTCACCCAGTGGTACTTGACCATATTTTGAGAATCAAAACATTGTGTATGTATACAAATTACTCGACTTCAAAAATTTTATACCACATACAAATTCTAAATCTAATTCGAAGTACCAGTGGTTTGAATATTTCCGTCCTTATGTGTACAGTAGTTTACGTTTTCAAAGGTTTTAGACAAGACAATTGACCACCCCACCAATAAACAACTATAAATAAAAATAACCATACTACATCTACGAAATGCCAATACCAATATTAAATATTTGTTTATAAACATTTTTTTTATTTTTTTTACTAATAGTATATGAACACCCTTGTAGGTTTACGAAGATGGGCTATCCATGTCCACGAGTGCGTTCGAGTGGCTACTCGAGCATTTTGATTCGGACGGGGTTGGGTTAACGCTGAAGGGATTAGAGGAGTTTTATATGGCGAATGGACGTGACGAAGCCACTGGCATGACCCTCATGGAGCAGTCCCATCCATGCTGTGTGCATGTTCATTGCTCTTCCCAGGTACTCTAAATGAGGATTACAGGTACTATTCAATGTGAGATGTATATGCAGGACCAAGTGACATTCGTGCAAGTGGACCATCGATGACAGGCTACTTATACAGTACAATCGAAGACGAGAAATTTCAATTAAATAATGCTAGTAATTGATATACACGCCTCATACTAACTGTTTTCACACGATACGAACAAACGCGTGAACATTAACATGACGAGAAATGCAACTTATTTTAAAAAAATATGTTTACTGGATCACACCCCAATTTCTGCCAAATAAATATTTCGAAATTTTGGGTCCAAATATCGTTTCGATGACTTGGGTTGTCACTTATTTTTTTACTGTCTGGATCAAACTAATTTGGAAAGAAACGCGACTGATTCCTAGTTATTGACAACTTTCAGAAAAAAATCCCTTGCACCACTATTTCAGTTTTTCGGCGAAAAATGTGAGAAATTGCAAAAAATGATTTCTCCAAATTTTGGATCCAGAGAATTTTTCAGATTTTGACGATTAGTTCGAAAATATCGAAAATTCTGGCCTTTTTTGACATCCAGACTCACCCTTACTATTAATATTAATACGCCGGAGTATTATTAATAGTAGTAGTGAAGGATACAATGACGAGAAAAGCAATTTATTTCTTTACTTTTTAGTGATAATAATGCGGGCCCTAGGAGGTTAATCTACCACCATGCCAGAGCTGCTGATGTATGACAAATACTGGCATGTGCCGTGGCCGACTGAGCGCTCACTTATTCCGTGACGGTTACTTTCGCACTTTCGAATCCAGATTGAGCGTCACGGGGCCATCTCCGACCTACAAGTGGCAATCATGACGTGGCAGAGTGGATAGTCGCAGTAGATCCATGTCCTTACGATGGAGACCTCCATGTACGCGCCAAACACGCCTTCCTGCACCTGTTCTGGACTCGCATGGGCTGTGCGCACTCGGGACACGAGGTTGTCGAACAAGGCCTTTGCAGGCTCGGGGGACACTGCGAAGAAGATCATCAACCTCATAATGTGGACAAGGAGGACACTGTACTTGCGAGGTGGAAGTCGGGCTTGTTGCCGGCGAGGTACCCGTGCAGGGTAAACTGGCTCACGAGTAGCACCTGGAAGTTGTTCTGAAGCGCAGACGTCATCCAAGGCTTCCCATCTTCATTTGGCCACAGTCTCGCATTCTATACGCATGTTGACATGGAACTACTAGTACGCATTGGGCGTGTTGCACCCACCAGTATCCGCCGGCAGCACCACTCGGCATCGTCCTCCGTGTCATCGCGACCGATGCCTACGAGACACACTAACCCTTTGCTGATGCTGCCCACTGCTTTCTCGTCCACGCGAACGCACCCGCTCGTGACTCGCTGCACGACCAACTTCATCGTCTTGCGTGATACTTTTGAATCACGATCGCCAATAAGAAAGAGCTTGCTTTTGCTGTGATCAAACCTGTAGTAGTAGTACGGAGTACTAGTAATAGGAATGTTAGTACTAGTACTGTACTGCTATTAATATTAATAATACTATTAATACGTAGTAATACAGAGAACCGAGTAGGAACTCGTATCGACACTATTTTTTTCCCATGGAGCATTCATAAATTCCGACGTCAACCAATAGTATTTTTTCATATTTTATATTTTAACCAATAGTATGCTCATAAAAAGTTTGTAAATTGTATGATTGGATATAATAAATTAATCCGATTGATCTGATTGCAAAATTATAATTCGTACTCGGAATCACAACTTGCGCATTCGCATACAATTCCCCATATATTTCAAAATACCACTGTGCGCGAGTTCCTACTTGGTTCTCTGTACTACAGTATTACTACGTACTACCTCCAGACGGAAATAGAAGTCCCTTTTGGTGAAAATTAATAAAATTGGTGATTTGTTTGATGGTGTTATCTGTTTTTGCCCTAAGTATGCTTGTTGTAAAGGTCTTTGTATGATCCGTATCCCTGTGGAATATAATACCTTAAAGATGAATACCCTAATGGATAAGGCGGTTCTACTCTAT
>NW_009798367.1:33647-76402 GCF_000520075.1 Aphanomyces astaci
TGGAGGTGACAGGGTTTCTGTCCCCATGCCTCCATGAGACACAGCAAGAACTGTGATCAGGCCGCAAACGCAACTTTAGGGTGCGAATCCATGTTGCAGCCTCTGCACGCATTACACGTGGCACCCGGAGCCACGTCGTGTGCCACGTGTATTGCGTGCAGAGGCTGCTCCTCATGGTTCATGTCCTCACCTCGTCAGAGATTGTATAAAAACCAACATACGAGATTTGGTCTTTGTATTGAAAATGAAGAGTCATCTACCAATGAAAGGTACGAAGTATTGAAATTTTAACCAATAAGACTAATGTCGGATAGAATTGTCGTATTCGCCAAGTTACTCATACATAACAGAGGTAGTAGTAGTACTATACTATAGTAATTAATATAACGTTATGAAACAAATGTGATACACGTTACAGTTCTCCTAGAATTAATACTGTCGGGAAGCATGCAACAGCAATGCCACGCCCCATCCCTCCACATCTCGACCACGTTGCCAGCCTCGTTCGCAGCAATTGTCCACCGCATCACACCGGCAAAACAGATTGGCTACCGACGTCGCTCCAAGTACTGTGCACTTACGACGATCCGGATAAGCAACCAGCAGTTACACAGTCGTGTCGGCTGTTTCCCACGCAAGTTGAAACCGTGGAATCGTTTCGCATCGTCGGTCCGTGTCGTAAGCAAGCACTCCGGCTATACTGAATCGACCATGGCTCAAGGACGGTTTGTGAACGCGATCCAGAAAGTGATGTCCATGTTTTCGGTGCAGGCGCGGATAGGTTCTGTTGTCCACAACGCGACCGAGGCCAAGCCCCATCGGTCGTTGGGGTGGAAGTCCACAGTCACAAGTTACACCCACGTGCCCGCGGCACCCAATCATCGCGTGGTGCTCCACGTGACGGTGCCGCTCAAACTTCGCGCGCAGGTGTTGAAGAAGCAGCTGCATCTGGTGTGCATCACCGCCGGTCCGGGAGGCATTTGGGTGATCGAAAAGATCACACCCGACGGCCGGGAGATCCAGTGCCGCAGCGCCATCCCCACCGACACGGGCACGTTTGAGTGGGAAGCTGTCGTCGACGGCGATAGCATGATTGTGAGAAATGTAACCACCGCCACCGTGCCCGTGGAGGTTGCGCTCGCGACACCGTTGAACTTTGAAAGTCGGCTCACGGTGTTTAGCTTGTTTGACGTCAACACGGTAGGGAAAACAATGAGCTTCCCCACTGTGAGCTGGTCTGGCTCGCAAAGTATGTGGGACAGTCAGTTCTAGACATCAAATTATGGGAGCAACCTCCACCAAACCTGGAGCGAATTGCTAGCTAGGATGCTGTGTTTGAACGATGGCGTTGTTGGTTGGAAAGGGGCTAACCAATTCTGAATTGTGCTGGATGATGGTAGGTGAGTCAAGTGTTTCGAGCCGACGCCCGACTAGAGCTGATGCTGCCAAATATCAGCCTCGCCAACGTCAAGCGCGAACACGTCGAGGCATTTCTGAGCGCTCTGGGGATCCACGAAGGCCACGCGGTGCAATTTTTAAATGTCGTCGACATCATCGGAGAGGTCGTCCACTCGAGTGAGTACGTGGAAAACGCGCTGCAAAGCGACACACACATGGACTATCGATTGATTTACCGCCTGCGCGCCATCTTGACGGGGCAGTTTGTGTTGCACGCGTTCCCTTTTGACCAGCAAGAGATGACGATTCCGATCCAGTTGCATTTGCCCAGGGAACGAGCCGTGCTGGCCGTCAACTACCGCAACCCGAGCATCTTCCAAGTGACCAACTTTCAGCTGTCGAACGTATTTCACGTGGCGACGGGCAACTACGTCGTGGCGTCGGCCTTTTTCAGCGACATCAACGAGAGCACGACCTCGGAAATCTACCCCCGCATGAACTTTTCCATCCTGTTGCAGCGGCGGGGTGGGTACTACATTACGCACATTGTGATTCCGGTCACGCTGATCACGTACATGGGGTTTCTGAGCTTTTGCCTGGACAACGAAGGCAAGACCATCGACACGGGCGAGCGGCTGCTCATCTCGGTCACGATGGTGCTCACGGCCGTCACGTACAAGTTTGTCGTCGCGGGCGCCATCCCCCAGATCTCGTACCTGACCATGCTGGACCACTACGTTTCGTTTAGTTTCTACTATGTGTGCGCAATCTCGGTGGCGAATGCGTTTGTGATGATCGGCCACAACGGCGAAAGCAGGGCGTTCCACGTCATGGTCACCATGGCCGTCGTGTACACGGCGTACAACGTGTTGTGGGCGATTTACTTTTACACGTGGATCCGGCGGCGAGACCGCGCCAACGAAGCCATGCTCAACTACCATCGGGCAAGTGCACGGAATCACAACCCCCCATACTCTTCGATGGTCGAGTCATATGATGATGACATTATTGCAGGTGCGATTGATGGTGACCAAAACGTTTCCCAACTCCAAGGAGGGGTTCCAAGGGCGCATGTTTACTGAAATGATGAAGGAACTGGGCATTGAAGAAGCCCACTTGGGCCATCGAAAAAAGCAACCCATAAACCACAAGGTCAGCATCTTGCATCCCACACACCACGCCATCAAGAAGATCCACCACTCGATTGCACAGAGCGTGTCGGGGCCTCAAGAGCGTCAAATAGTTGGCTAACCTACCAACTAAGAGGACACGTCCTGAGCATACATTTAATAGTAGCATCTGACTAACTGTAAATTAGACAAGTCGTTATTAAAAGTTAACAGTCGATGAACCTGTAGAAATGAATACATTTCGTGACCTTTCGAAAGAAGATACAGGATGTGCTGCTTTTCTTTCAGGAGTGAATGAGAGAAGTAGTAGGTGTATTGGCCAAATCAACCGAATGGAGTCGTACAGAGGTACCCCAGAGCCGCCGCAGTCCACTGAGGACGAAGCCATCCAGCGCCTGGCGGCTGAAATCTTGCATGACATTGACTCGTATGGAGCGGGCGATGAGGCCATGTTGACGGAAGACGGTGTCCAGCATCTTGTCACGGCCTATGTCGAGCGCAGCGGCATCATGTCTCCAGTGCTACCGCCGCCATATGGTGCTCCGCCAAGCCATGAACCACCACCACCACCGTCACCCCAGTCATCTTCAATCTCATCGTTCCAAGTCTACCAAACCAACGTTCAGCTCTTTCAGGTATCGTCACCACCAGGACTTCAGTTGAATGCGCTTTGCAGGATATGCGAAGCCAACGGGAGACTCAATTCAGCAAGCATTTGACGGCTGTCATCCAACGCGATCGGGCCAGTTCGAGTAGCAGCAGCAGCGACAGCGGGTCCTCGTCCGGGTATTCCTCTGACGACGACCACGAGGCCGACTCCACCCGACCGCCCGCCACCGTCGATGCCGCCATCCCACCCACAGACGTGGCGTGCCAAACCGACCAACTCGGCAATGTATCATCGGCCACAAAGGATTCGCCGAAGATTCGTCTGGAGTGTTCCCATCGAGATGCCCAAGTCCAAGCCAACATGGCGTCAGGTATCTGGCTTTCTTGAGCCAAAAGGAACTACAAAGTTATGTTTACCACCATAAACTCTAGAGTCTACTTCTATGGACACGTCATCGCAGGTTGGATCGATCCAACCATGCTGTCATTTCCCGTGCAATGTGTATGTGCAGTCCAAACGCGAAGCCTGCCACATGTCAAGTACGACGCACCTTTTCGCAATGTTTTTCACTTTTTTTCGCTATTTTTCGTCACTTTTTACGACTTTGTAGTTCAAACCAATCGCTTAATGCTAAAAGAGGTTGGAATCACGACATTGCCCTTGTCCGTGCGAGATTGTGGCACCGCTATGAGCCCCAAAAGCGCCTTTGTAGCCCTGTTAAAGGTACATACCGTAGCCCTTCGCAATTTGCGATTTCGCATTTGCATATTTCGCATTTCGCTCGAGCTATGTGGTGGTTTTGCCCAATGCGGAGGGGTCAAACGTTTGGATTGGCAGAAATTCGACATCACGTGATTTGATTGGCTCAGGCGGTTTTCTATTCAATTCTGCTGATTCGAATCGATTTGATAATATTTATTCCTTTACTATTATATTGGCGTTATGCTAGACCAAAGTGATGACCCCAGCCTCCAGTCCTCGCGATTTTGAGCTCGATCTGTCCAATTTGAACTGGCGCCTTCCTGCTGTACCGTAAAGTACTTGACGCAGCCCCAATTCCGTACATAATTCGAGCGTCGAACAAGTTGATTGATTGAGTGTAAGAGTGCTCTAACTACTGTACAGTGTACGTACAGTATGCGTCGAGCAGCAGAACTTGGTATTTTTACAAAACGTGGCGCAAATGTACACAAAAAACAACTTGATTGTTGTATGCACAGGTTAGAGCAACCCAAAGCCTTCGGATTGGCTGATGGCAATCAGCAGTCGCTCTTTTAACTTGTCCATACTCGAGTATTCCGGCAGCAGCAAATGGTTAAAGCATGTGTGGGCAGTGGGCAATCTACCACCATCGGTTATGATTCCCAATTTCATCCTTTTTATCCAAAATACACCCAAAATTTAGAGTTTATTCGTTCCCATAGGCTAAGAAACTCCAAATAAAACACATATACACATACTTGTCAACCCGTCTCGATACGGAAGTCCCAACAAGCAAAAAAAATCATAAAAAATGAGATTGTATAAATAGAATAAATTCCATCTAAAGCCAATTTAAATGGAAAAACTTACTTGTTCGAGTCGGGGCCGTTGCGGGAAATCACAAACGCCATCTCAGACAGCCCTCGGATTGGGACGCGGTCACTCCCAGTGCAAAATTTGAGCAGCTGCTTCTTCTCGTCCACGGTAAACCCGTGCACGACCGTCCAAAAGTACCTATCAATTGTATATCCATCCATTTCATTATATCCATATTTTATCCAAATACAATGTATATATATCATTTCTTATTTAAAACAAAAAAATACATATTCATTCCCTTGTTTAAACGACAGAAAATACGCCTCCTTATTTTTGATCCAAAACTTGAAGGTTGTATAAAAACACGCATTTAAAAAAATCCACCCATCCTCCCTTTCATTTTATTAAAAATGAAATACTCGGGTAAAAAAATACACTCGCAACACGTTGCGATTCAAAGCCATTTTAGCATGCACTTGTCATTCATATCGACACTAGTAATATATATATATATATATACAATATACATCGCAACATCGATTCAAATGTACATACATATATATACAAACACACGACCGAGTATCCAGATGCCATGAAACTTGGACGTGTCCGATATAACAAATGGTTTTATATATCAATCTGCCAGTAGTAAAACGTACTTGATGACGTCGCTGTGCTCGGAGAACCCGCTGTCGTACTGTGTCACAGATTCGAGGGCTTCGAAATCCAAGTCTGGCGACCCGCACAAGAGCAGTTCTAGCTCTTCGCAGCGGAATAGCGCCAGCGCGTGGCCACCGCACACCAAGTGGAAGCCGCGGTGAAAAGCTCCATATTGGCGCTCCACCGAGTCTGTCGTCACATACTGCACGTATTTGGCCACGTACTCTTCCCGGTTGAGATTTGTCACGTTGATCTGGCTGCCTACGGTATATCGCTCTTAGCACTATGTATATATAAATATATATATATATATATAGTTGTATCTATCAACTCGGGGTTTCAAAGCTCAATACATATATATATATATATCGTTAGACAAATTTCCCGATTTGGCGAGTTTGGTCAAACCAACCCATCATAAATCTCGCCGCGAAAGTATTTCATTGGCTTTTCCATTTCGCAGAAAGCACGTCGTAAACCGAAACAATAGTAGCCAATCAGCGACAAGGAGTTTCAGATTGACCAGTGGGAGCGATTCGTGATTGGTTTGGTCGGCATGATACAGTATCCGTACCAAATTGAATAGCATATATATATATACGTGAACTCAGGGTATTAAAACAAAGATTGAAGAGTTTCAAGGAGCTAAATCCAGTGGACATACACGCTTTCGAACCCATCATATGCGATGGATGGTACTACTTACAGGTCCATCATGGAATCCATTCCTTCGATAATTAATATATACCTTCGATAATTAATATATACCTTCGATAATTAATATATACCTTCGATAATTAATATACACCTTCGATAATTAATATACACCTTCGATAATTAATATATACCAAGTTTCAAGATGAATCCACTCTTTCCACAGTACTTGATCTTTTATTGTCAAACATGTATCCCAGACGTAAGAATTTTCCATTTTTCGTTTAATTCCTCCTAAAAAAATATATCAAAATTTTCGATAAACTCTCCCCACCACCACCCTACGTACCATTGGGCACCAAGTCGACGGTTTTGATTTCGCCAAACACTTGGTACGACACTTGAAATGACCGCTGGAACACTGATTCCACGTCTCCATCGAACGAAAGCAGCTGGCGCAAGCCGCGGCCCAGCGCCGGCTGGCTCGCTTCGACGTCCGACAGTGTCACAGATTGCTCCATGAGCTTCTTGTACACGAGCGGCGGGAAGTGCAAGTCGAGAATGACGCCATTGTAGATGGCCAGGCCAAGTAAGATCCCAATTAGCTCAAACTCCATACTTGATTCAAGTGAATCGCAGTTGAACCAGAGTGTGTGAGTGTCTTCATCTGACAAGAACATCCCAAAGTCTGGATCCAATAGCTGCCGAATGATAATCTACAAAAAATAGGATATTATTACTAGCATACATCGACCAATGAAAACAACCCAAAACATCACTCGAATTATCAATATATCCACCACTCTTGTCAACTATTCCACGTCGAATTAGTGTATGACTGACTGTAGAATAGTGTGATGTTGTTATGACAAGTCTGGGAGCACACACAGTTTGGCGGAAACGACGAACTACTCTATATACAAATGCGATTCAGTTTTGTACCCCCCATATATCAAAAGCTCGTATCTAGGTTCGAATATGAACGAAAGACGCTCAACGATTGGTCAAAATGGTTTCAAATTGACCAATCATACAAACCCATAAAAACGATGGAAATATATATATATATATATATATATATATATTCACTATGCAAACCAGCATGTGAAAAAGCCAAATATTGAGATATACCCTGACAAAATAGAATGAAAACCAACGAATTGAAGAATAAATATAGTAGTCATAATGATATTGCTTTTGTCAAAAACGAATTTATATTTACCTGAAAAAACTCTTTTTTCACGCCGCCTTCGTCGACCCCTTCTTCCCCTGCACCGTCATATATATATTTAACATCTCCATGTATATACAAATACTTTGAAAGCACATAAATATATATATATATATTCGTACCAATAAACTTGACTTTCAGTGGCTTTTTCAGCTGCTCCGAGGTCGCTTGCACGAGCTGCTGCAGCGCGTCCGGTACGACAAACTCGCGGCGCACGCGTAGCACCAAATATGGCATCAAGTTGTCCAGGGTACTACTAGTACTACTACTAGTAGAAAGCGTTTCGTGGGTAGTAGAGGTACTACTACTAGTAGTCGTACTAGCGGTACTCGCAAGCGAGCCATGCACGGTCCGTCGTTGCTGGTACTCGGCGTCGAAGTGCAGCACAAGGGATTTGGAGGCTGGGTCCAAAATGAACGGAAAGTCGCAAAAGCTCAACTCACTCAATTGTCGGGTACTTTGGTGAGTTGTTGGTCTGTGCTTTAAGAACACACCAGAGTTGGCGTAATCGGTGAGCAGATTCAGCTCCGAGTTGACCGCGTCGTTGTAAAACGCCGAAAATTCGCAAAATTTTCGGCTTTTTTCGTTGATCTCGTGCAGCAGACGCAAGAGATCGCACACTGCAAACAACATGTCCATCTTGAGCTCCGCCCCGACCAGCGCCAGCGTGATGAACTGGTGGAACACATCGAGGAGTCGATGTAAGTCGTCCTCCGAGTACCCAGCCCACCGCGCCAGCACCGCCGCCTTCATGCCGTCGTCCAGGAAGTACATGAGCTTGGCCATGCCACCCACCACCTGTCGGTACTCAGGGTCGAACAGCAGCGGATGCTCCAGCACGACCCAGAACTGATGGAGGTCGGTAGGCTGCGTCCATTTCTTGCTGTTCGACCAAGGCTGGTTCACCCACGACTGAAGGGCGTTGCCCATCGTATTGGCTAGCACAGGATGCGATGCCAACAGAGACAAGCCCTGCTGGATGTCGTGGCGAGAATGGCCAGGGAAGCACGAAACGTTCAAGTGATCCGAGTGAGAAAAGGTCTCGTACACAAGCGTTTGCATGTTCGAGAGGGAAAGGTCGTTGGACTGGAGGAGCGCTAGGGTCAAGGCAGGCGGACGGGGTGGGGGTACCAAAGCAGCCGAAGGGGCAGTGGTGGGTACCGCGACGACCCCAACTGGCGACGGCGCGACGACGACAACTGGAACTGGTGTGGCGGCGACGACTGCTAGAGGTGGTGCCGGTGGAGGTTGTGGTGTTATGATTACTGGTGCTGCCTGGAGCGTCGGAGGTTGGGCTGGGGGAGCGGCACTGCTACCAGTATTTGCAGTGGACGCTGTCGTGGCGTAGAGTCGAGTCAAGGCTTCCGCCACGGCGTCGTTCGGAGTCAACCCAGTGGCAATGAGTTCCATGTACATCTGTTGAAATTTCTCCTTCAACGCAGCGGCATCTTCTGCCGTCATGGGGCTGCTTGACGCCGCGGATGTCGACGGATCTTGACGTTCCATGGTCGTCGACTTTCGATTGTCCGCTTCTGGATTGCTTGTCCGGATAAACGTCCGGTTACCCATCAAAAGCCTAAGAATGCAACACCGAAATGGAGGGGGTGCGGGTGCGTGGCGACACGAGAGAGAGCCAATACCTATGGAATCCTACAGGTAACGTCTGCTGACGAGTCGAGAGGTTCGTGGTGGTAGCTTAGTCATACGACGGACGTATCGTGGCAGGTCACGCCGCGCACCACGTCCTTCCCACGCTGCTCCCATCAAGCATTGACTCGAAAGCACAATGGTTTACCACATTTATTACAAGGACATCACGGCGCGTTCCACCACTCCAGATATAATTAACACCTCAAGGGTAAGTGTAATAATCCCGAGCGTTTGCCAAGCAAATGCGAATGAATGGCTTGGCGCGATGGTATGTAGTTGAAGCAATCGTAGATGCGAATATGTTATCACGGCTGTACCATGTGGCCTTAAGTGTTGTGCATGAAGAAGGCACGACGTTAGGCATATGTTGGGAACCTAATACTAAGTAAAAACTAACTCAGCGGATGTGTTTGCATGATGATGGCTGGCGTGCTTCGTCCATGTGTCATTGGATTTGGTGGCCACCCTGTACGTAGGTTGCCCTGGGGGGGTACATGACTGAACCCCCCAAAGGGTTCACAATTCGTAATTGACAACATGGCATAGCCGTTCGTTGATCAGTTTGACAGGTTAACACTTGAACAACAGCATAGTAACATTGGCTGGTTTATTTGCTTCAAACTTGCTCAACGTGTTCTGAGCGTGATACAACGAGGCTATGATTGCGGTCACGGTGTATTAGTCCGCTCGGACTGTATTAGTCCGCTCGGACTGTATTAGTCCGCTCGGACGTTACAGTTATGAAGGCATGTTGTGCGAATTGCCAATTAGTATAACGTTACTACTGTAGTAACATTTGTGTAACCGGCGCAGTATTTTACGCAATTGTTTCATTGGTTGATTGTGGCCAATCAAACGTCACATCCCCTGGTTTCAAAACCCAAAGTCACATACCAAGGTACTAAAGTATATTATTAATAGTGTAAGTATTAATACTTACTACGTAGTAAGAACAGTTACCAGCGTCAGCTCGCTCCACCAAATCATTAACCTCCTGATGGGAATAAACAGCGCAAGACATTTGAGGATCGTAGAACGATTAATGCACCGATCGGGATGCGGTTGGTCTGGGGCGGACGAGCCTGGCGTGCACCTTGATCTCATCTCGACCTTCCACCTGGCATGCGCCAACAAGTCGCCGTCGCTACGCGGGATGGCATGCATTCCAGATCATATGGGCAGCTTCGTCCCTCTTTCTCTTCCATCAGGCAGAGGCCTTTCGGTGAATTCCGACGGTTCTAGAACTGATTGTACCCAAGGAGGGTTGACATTTAATACAAACTTCGTGACATTTTCGAGTTCAGTACCCCCAGACTAATTACAAGTCCCATCAGGTAGAAAATAGTGTATATAGGAATCACACTATTTATGGAACCATCGCACGTTTGAAGTCTCAGTTTTAACGAAGCATCACATTATTTTTAGTAAGTCTTACACTATTTCAAGTTTTCGTCGTGGGATAAGCGTCGTCCCTCCGCCATGAGGTTGCTTTGATTCGAGGGTTGGCATTGAGAGATTGGAGCAGAACTACCAAGCGCACATGTCCACCGCTGCGCGCCGACGATTAATGCGGGATTTCCGCAAGCTGCAGAACGACCCGCCTTCGGGTGTGAGCGGGGCCCCGTTAGACAACAACATCATGGTGTGGCAAGCAGTGATCTTCGGCCCAGACGACACCCCGTGGGAAGGCGGGACCTTCAACCTGCTTCTCGAGTTCAGCGAAGACTACCCCAACAAAGCGCCGTCCGTCAAGTTTGTCACCAAGATGTTCCATCCCAACATCTATAACGACGGTCAGATCTGTCTGGACATCCTGCAGAACCAGTGGAGCCCCATCTACGACATCTCGGCCATCCTCACCTCGATCCAGTCGCTCCTCTGCGACCCGAACCCAAACTCCCCTGCCAATTCCGAAGCCGCGCGGCTCTTCCAAGAGAACCGACGAGAATACAACCGCCGCGTGCGCGAAATCGTCGAACAGAGCTGGGTCGCGTTGGAGTAGACAGCAGCAACGATACTACGGCGCCATATTATTCCTGTCGTGCTGCTCATTTCAACTAGATTCGTGCATAGGCATTTTGGGAATCAGGGTAATATTATCAATTGTATATTTCTCCATTGTGCCCCATATATCCACTACTCTCTAACCTACGAACTCCACTTCCATGCGTAACACTGTACTGCATCGCATACTCTCCATCATACCAGGAACAAACGCCAGGTTGATCGGGATTAGTTATATTGCATTCGAGAGGTTCGGAATCTACATACCTCGAAGTATTAATACAATTTACAGAACGTGTTTATACAGGTGTACTAGTTTATAGAGTATTTTGGAGGTTACCTCAAAACTTTTTATGGTGCACGGTTTAAGCTTAAAGTATGTAAACTCTGCTTAGAAAAAAGTCAATTCAAGGCAACGATGAAATACTTGAATACAGTAGAATGCCCAACTGCAGAATTCAAATCCCGGCCCTGAGAGACGAGTACGCTGCATTCAACCGTTAGTACTACTACTAGTATGTACTAGTACTATTTTCTAGATAACTCATTTACTCATCGAATCAAGCAGTTTTGTCGCGAGTGTTGGTCATTTGTTAAACATTAGTATTCTAATTGTTAATCAAACTCGCCAAATGGAGCGGTGGAGTTGTCTTGAATGGCCTCGACCAGTTGGTTGGACGAGACCATCACCGGATTGAAGTTGGCCGACTCGCTCGTGCCGATGCTGGCGAGCGGGACGTCCGCGCCGAGGTCCCGCAGCGCCGCATATGCTTCGTCTCCGCATCCTCTCAACGGCAGGGCCGCGCGCAGCTGCCGCTCGACATCTTCCAGTACGATCGGCCGCAATTGTTCGTTGCGGACCACCATGTTGCGGATGGCCAAGCTAGCTTGTCTACACTTGGTGCCAATATATATATATGGTTGTCCCCACTGTTGTTAAGACAATAATATGTACCGCAACATAGCAACGTTATCAGGGAAGCCGACCATCGCGAGCCCGATGGCCTGATGCGCGTGCATTTGCACCGCTCTGTCGCAGTTAGCTGGAGATCGCAGGCAAATGGCGGCGATGGTGGCGCACCCCAATGTCTGCAGGTACACTTCGGTCGGATGCTGCTGCATGATGGATATGATCCACGGAAGGTTCGATGAGGTTACAACTGACTTGTACTCGTCCACGGCCGCCAAGTTGCGCAATAAACCCAGGCAGTGGGATAACAACGGTCGATGCTATCATGAATACAAGATATTCCACTTGTCAGGATTTATATATATTAAATATATACGTACATATAGTGCAAATATATGCAAAATCAACAAAAGAATAAAGACGACATGTGTGGACACAATACAAATAAAAAGAAGCAGTGGACCGTCAAGGATAGAATCATATATATATATTGTACGAGGAAAAACATATAAACCAATATGACTATTACTACGTAGTAGTTTGTGGTGAATATTCAAGAATATATTAATATATATTAATATATATATATATATATGATGTAACAAAGGATGGATATATTGCAAGATAGATTGGGATTTTGACAACACAACAAGTGGCCATAAACTGGTCCACGGCTAGAATATATATATAGACAAATCCAACAACACCGCCATCAAAACATAGAAATGAGCCCAAAAGTGATACTATCTAGGAAACATCAGGCAATACATGCGCATGATGCTGGAAGGTCGGGAGGAGGTCCAAAATGCCCGCAGCCACTAGCTTCCGACACGTGTCCTCTGTGATGGCCAGTTGCTTGACCACAGCAAGCCACGAAGACAGGGTATCTGGGTCACTGGACACCCCCCGGAGGTACGGCAGCACTGCATCGATCACCCCATGCTCCACAAACAACTTGACAATGTCATGTGTCTGCGAAAACATGGAAGTTCTACGCAACGACCACACGATTACATGTATAAAGTGGTGTTGCCGGTCTTGACTGGATATATATATATCGACACAGACGCAAGTAACACGACGTACGTGTCGTCGTGCAGGGTGAGCACTCGAATGACGTCGGCAATGTCCTTAGTTCTCCCTTCTGGGACCATGGAACGGTCGCGGAACAGCACGACAAGCCTCGCGATGATTCCGTGCGACGTCAAGCGCTTCTTGTTCACTTCGTTCTTGGCGCAAATGCATTTCAACGACGAGAACGCGGCCGTCTGGGTGTCTGCATGCGATGACAACACCCCAACGTCGAAGATGGCGGCGACTCCTGCGTCTCCCACAAGCAGTTGGTTCGACCGATTCCCAGACACCTATCGTTGGATTGAACTTCCAGGAAGATCTGCGAACGACATCGTACCATGGACTGAAGCGTGGATAGCAACAAGATGCGCGTGGCGACGTCCTGTACGGCCGGCAAACGTTGCAACAAGATCGTCGGGCCATTGATCTGTCCCGCCAGTTCCTTGGCCCCGCTGCTCCCGACCGCATCCTTGAGCTGGTCCTGCAACGCGACCAACTGCACATGTAGGCACGTCTCGTCGTCCGACTCATCGGCCTCGATCACCTTTAGCGCGGCAAGCACGGGGTGCACGACATCGAGGGCCTTCACGATGGTGCTTAGATCCACCCCCTGGGATTCGAACTGCGTCACCGCGTCGGCAATGGCATCTTCCTCTATCATATCGAACTCTTCCATGTTCTCTCGCACGCATTCGTTGAACGTTTCCTGCGTAATGTGCCGCTTCGCGGCCCCTTTTGTCGACGCCGTCATCAGCGCTAGATTTCGACAAGGACTTCGAAATAAGATACCCTGTATCATCTAATATGCGCTTGATGTATAAACTCAATTAAACCTGTGTAATCGAATACCATGGTCCAATCACAACAATTCTCCATTCTGATTGGGTAAACGAGTCGCGATCTTTTACATCACATGTTTCAGTTGTCCATTGACCAAACGCCCAGAGTTTGCACTTCACCTGTCGAGCCACAAATACGCGACCACCAATCAGTCGCATGACATCACGCCACTACGAGAGAAGTCATCATGACGGGATAACGTCATTCTGTATGCCTAAATATCGTGGACGTTCGATGGAGTGCCGTCAACGGCGGGAGTTCCCATATAAATTTGTAGTAGTACTACATAGTACTACTGTAGTAGTATAATTGCCTCAACATTTCCTGTTCAATTAGCGAAGTGTACGTACTAACTTACTAGTAGTAGTACTGTCTGTACCACTACCCCTAGTTCCACTCTGCCATTTGTGTAGTACTGCTTGTTTGGATGTAAATAGTAATAATTGCTAATTTAGATAACCAAGTTCCCACTACGAGACAAGCTGGAGGTCTCGCTGCAGCATCTCGGCGCGGCATTGGTTTCTGCGCAGCACGTCCATCGTGTTTTGCATTTGGCGGTTCAGTTGCATCAGTTGCTGGGCCACGGGGTGGGTGTAGCTAGTACTAGTACTAGTACTAGTAGTAGTACTAGTACTGGGAAGGGTAGTAGGAGTCGTCGTCCCTTTATACACGACCATGTCCCGAACGCTAATGTCGAGGCCGCTGTACACGCTCACGACATCGTCTTCATCGTCGTCGTCGAAATCCAAGATGGGCAAGTGCATCATCGTCGTACGACTAGTACTAGTACTAGTAGTAGTAGTAGTACTAGTAGTAGGCCGACCATTCCGACCCGACGATTGCGACAACACGAGTTGAGTCTGCGATCCGTCCACGGACAAGAGGTCGCTGCTTCGCCCCGACGAGGAGTGGTCGGCTTGGGACAAATGATCGTCCAGATGGGACAAACGCACCAATTGGTCCAAAAACGCCACGTCCACATCAACGGGAGACGCGTTGGGACAAACGTTGGGGTCTTGGGCCAAACGTGGTAGACGGGATTGCATTTCGGAGAACGGCGCCAAGGGCATGGTCGGCGCAGGTCGAGGTCGAATGATAGGCCCAAGCGGAGATGGCGGCGACGTGGCGGAGCTTGGGGACGTGGCTGGCGGCGTTGCTGGCGGCATTGCACATGCGTGGCAAAAGAACTGGGCGACGATTTTGATGCCTGTCGAGCCGAGCAAGTTGACTACGCGGTGCTTTTGCAGGCGGTCCGACTTGTGGTGGCACAGCGCGCATTCTCGCGGGAATTTTCGCAGAAACTCGGGAACATTCCATGTCGTCGAGTTGTCGGCCGTCATGGGATGCCGGAGAAGCAGGGCATTTGAGAGCCGAATCGCCGTGGCCACCTCGGCCGCGGCCGCGATACTCACAAGGTGCGGGAACGTCGTCAGGTCCGGCGGCATCCACATGGTCGACGGAGACGCGTGGCTTCCGAGATCGATGGAGCAGTGCGACATCACCAGTGTACACCCGATGGGCAACGTGCGGAACACGTGGCGAAGGGACACCTTGACGCGCTTGATGGAGAACTGGTCGAGTGGCGGGCAGATCGCCGGCAGGTCGATGGACTCCATGAGGCAGTACCCGTACTCCATCACATGGCCCTGTGCGTCACTGGTGCGCGTCACGCCTGTCGACTCCAAGTAGCACAAGTCGCGATGTTTGCTCGCCGAAGGCCACTTCGTCGCTCCCCATTTGAGTCCCAGGAATCGAAATTTGTCGCTAGTACTACTACTAGTAGGGCTGCTAGTAGGCAGTGGCACGATTGTATGGAGCACTTCGCAATCCAAATGCTCCTTGGGCATGAGGAGCGCCGAGTTCATCCGGAAGGCAAAGCTGTTGTCGGCGCTGAGGCAGGTCATGATGTCGTCCATAGTGCCGGAGACGATGCCTGTCGCCATGACCTGCGCCGCCGCTCCTCCGAATGCGGTCGACGGGTGATGCGTCGACTTGTACACCTTGAGACTGCTGGTCGCGACTGGGATAGTCCGCACATACTTCCAATGGCTGTCCATGTCGATCAGCGTAGTTTCGCATTCGGCAATCGCACGACCGAGCAGCCGTTGGCTCAAAGCCATGTACTGCGCTTCGTCTTCCGGGGTCAAGTGGCAGGCTGGGAACCGCGTGGAGGACGTGGACAGACGACGGATGGTGGGGTTCGGTCGCTTCATCAATGCGAGGACGTCTGGATATGAAGGAAGGGAATGGCGACGACGTCCGCGGGGGGTTGTTCGGTAATGCCCCAACGTTGTGAAAGTGGGCGCTATGAGTTTGACGAACTCTTGTGAAAAAGAACCCACCCACCCACCCACGCGCTCGACGTAGACAGTCCTCGTCGTTCGAAGTTCGCCATATCAAGTGTGGTGGGGACGGGAGCTGTCCCTACGGCGGGAGTCTGATCGCTGAGATGCACTCACGTAGGCGTCACATGCACACAGTGGCAGTCGTGAGCTCCATTCAGCTCCTTCCTCAGGTAGAGTTGACCATGTGGAGGTGGCCCATCGCCCACAACAGCACGTTCGCTGGAATGGAGCCACGTGATTGGCTAAAGGCACCCATCGGATTATCCCAATGTCCCACTTGTGTTTTTCCCAAGTCGATATGCTACGTGACTTAAGCCGTTGTAAAACTCTCGGAAGTTGCCGATGTGGACGACGGGAGTAGTAGTAGGTAGACACACTCGTACGTCGTACATGCACTTGCTTGGACGGTGAATCATCCTGACGAGAGTTGGCATGTGTGTACATACCGAGTTGGAAAGCTACAAAACCAACGTGTGGTCGTCCAATTTCATTGATCTTATTGAGTACTAGTACGTACTCCGAGTATGTACTTACTAGTACTGTAGGTAAACCAACCAAACTCACACCCTGGAGCTGTCACAGGACTAGCAACACATGGGATTCGTGACACGGCTTTTCAGCGTAAATTGACGCTTTTGTCGGTTGGTGACAGCAGCAGGCAGGGCTGCGGCACATACTACGTGAGCGCATGCAGGTCATGGCTGACTTATTGTCCGCGGCACGTGTGCAATGGAGACTTGAGATGTGCTTCAAACAAGTGGGATGTGGAACAAACTTCACGATGTCTCAACCCAAGGCGTCAGCGTTCTGCAATCCACCCACAAGCGCGCAATTGTTGATGCCTGTCTACTTTTTACTGTATGTAGGTACGGTTGACAAAATATCAGTTGGACAAAGCTATGGGCAATAACGTTTCCAATATCTCACCATAAATCGAATCGGCCTTGTGACTGCGTGAGTTTCTTGTTGCGATCGCGTACTAAGCTTAGTACTGTACTGGTTCTCATGTACTAATTCCCTCTTTCGATTCGATATTATCCAAGTCACATATGCTTATACGGTACTATGGTGGTAGTTTGCATTTACAGACACTGTAGCTGGCCACAGTCAAGGCTTGGCCGATGTGATGACTATTATTGAGCAGCCTAAAAGGAGTATTTATTGCTCACACAAACTTCAAGCCTGAAGGTATTTCCCATAAGTCCCAACCACAGCCACAATTGCTACCGGTATATAGTATTAATAAGTACTGGTATTAATAATACTGAGAACTACTGCCGATTCCATAATTGTATTTAAATAAAATATGTCACCATTATTTCGTCGCTCCACATACAACAACATAGTACAACGTGTCAAGACTGTGTTCCAACTTCTATTAAAATACCAGGGTACTTTTCCATAAATCAATCTCTATGTAAATAAGGTCCGAAGCCGCCCTCCTACGTCGACAATGTGGGCGGCGGCCCTTGCAAACTGGACATGCGCAGTCGATTCCTTCGCATAATGTCGACCGTGTTGTCCATTTGGAGGTTGAGCTGCAGCAGCTGATGCGCGAGAATCGACGGTGAGATCGCTTGATCGCTGCTGCCGTGGCTGCTCCGTGGACTGCCGTCGTGCCGCACACTGTTGGACAGCATCGAGTAATGAGAATGACTGGGCGACGCATGTTCGTACAGCACGGCGCTGTCCTCCGTGCCGCAAAACGACGTCGAGTTCTCCGACAAACAGGTCGACCGGTAGTCGAAATCCAGACCGCTGTACACAGACTCTTCCGCGTCGTCATCGTCAAAGTCCAAAATCGGCGGCGGCATCGGCGCCAAGTCTTCGTAGATCGACGACAGCTCCGACATGGCGTCAGATAGGTCGTCGCTGTAGATGGTCGCGCTGGACGGCTTGCTCACCATCGAGTACGTTAGCGGCTGTAAAAATTCGGTCGATTCCACATTCTGGCGCTGTTGGGACAAACACACTGGGCAGAAGTACTTGGCAGCGGTCTTGACGCCGCCGCCGACGACCGCTTCCACGATGCGCTTCTTCTCCAGCTTGAATTGGCCGCCGTGGTCACACAAAGCGCAGTCCGAGCCGCGGTTGAACATGGAGAGTCTGTCGGTCCATTTGGTGTTGCCAGTTGTCGACTGGGTAGCAGTTGTCGATTGGTCATGGATCGCCTTGGACAAGCGAATCGATTCGGCCACTTCCACCGCGCGGGAAATGGACAGCAGATGCGGCAGCGTGCTGAAATCAGTCATCCAAGACGGAAGCGTGCCCGATGGATCGACGGTACAATGGGTCACCACCATCGTGCACCCCAAGGGCAGTTCACGGAAGAGATGTCGAATGCTCATCTTGGCTCGGACGATGGAATACATGTCCAAGTGCGGACACTGCGGCAGCTCGATCGATTCCATGATGCTGTAGCCGTACTCGAGAAGTTGGCCTTGCGAGTCGCGTGCTTGCGTGATGCCGGTCGTCTCAAAGTAACACAGGTCGCGGGTCTTGTTCATGGTACCCCCCGGCCACTTGGTCGCACACCACTTGATCCCGTTGAAGCGAAACGGATTCACGGTGTTGTCCTTGGTGTTGATTGCATGGAGCACTTCGCAGTCGAGGTGTTCCTTGGGCATAAGCAGGGCCGAATTCACGCGGAATTGCAAGCTCGTGTCTGCGTACATGCAACTCATGATGTCGTGCAGCGACCCACGGACGATCCCCGTTACCATGAGCTCGGAAGGAGCTTGCGACGACGGCTTAGCCTTGTACACTTTAAGTCCTTGATGCAGCCGCACAAACTTCCATTGCGCGTCCACATCGGCGAGGGTGCGTTCGCAATCTTGGATGGATTTGTTCAGCAGCGCCGACGCTTGGACCCGGAATTGTTTTTCCTGCGCTACGGTCAGCGGCGTGAGGGGGAACCGACTGCTGCCGGTGCCACTACCAGACGACGACGACGCCGACGAGTGCATCGTTCGTTATGTGAGATCTACCGAGGAAATTGTCGAATGACGAAATTCATGAATCGAATCACACGTTTGTCCCGCCTCGGATTCACACGTTTGCCCCAAGTGTTCGAAATGTCCCATCCGGATAAACATGAACCGTGCCAATTCTCAGAAGCCGGACTTGCCGGTTTTCCCAGAAATCCCCCAGCATACTGTAAATACTGTATGTGCCCGACGTTTTTCTGACGCCGAAGTCAAGGTTGTACAGTACTTAGGTGCTGTAGTAAGTTATACTACATACTATACTTTGAAGTATATTATTGGCTGGCAACTCCTAACAAGTACTCCAGCCTGCTGGAGTACTTGTTAGAATAAATAGCCTAGAATTATCATGTTGATTGGGAATAACAATTCAACATGATTATTCATTCCCAAGAAAACATGTCAGATCTTTGAAGCCTTCAAAAGATGCGCGATGGTTGTTTGAACGTGGTGGTGGAGCTAACGCTACATTTCTATTGACGAAATACGTGGTGAACTGAAAACACCTGTAACATCACGAAAGAGTTGGCTTGAAATTACTACTAATATGTACTAAGGTAGTACTACGAAGTACTAGTACTACTATATAACGTTAGTACACATGTACGTGCGTGCTGACGAAGAAGCTGTCAGAAGGACTCATGCGGGTTTCGATATTTCATCCAAGGGACGTGATAACCGTTACATCCAAGCTTCTCATTTCGACTTTTTTGCCGATTTTTTAGAATAACACGTTATCATTATTGGAATGTTATTTGTAACTCTTAGCTCGAAAAGTACAATTTGTTGGACAGACTTTTGCCTCGACGTTAGTATTTTTTAGCGCTCCATTTCAAAAGGTTACTGTAACGTTATTGGTAATTCGATTTTAAAATGGACATCGAAGAATCGACGAACCAAAATAAATCGACGCAGTACTCGACGGAACGAAGTAGCCAATGAAATTTCCGAATAAAAGCCTTTCGACCAATCAAATTGCAGGCATATCCGGTGCAATGAGTCACAGTGAGTATATTTAGTTCAAGCAAAATGACGCTCGACGATTTCAGGTGGATTTGACGTCGTTCTATCGAAAATACCAAATTTAGCTCGAAAGCCCTATATCAGTGTTGTTATTTGTAGCTCGAGCGATGGCCAAGTGAACTTATTACTGATTCCGACTACAAATAATAGAGGGTTGTGTTTTCCATTGCATTACAGAATTCGAAATGATGTGTGTCAATGCTTCTTCTTGAGCTTGTCGAGGGCGAGTTCCCGTTGTTGGATCATTGCGATGCGCATGGCACTGTGTATCCGCCGCTCGATGGCGCGGACGTCCTGGGGTCGCATGGCTTCCGACCCGCGCTTGTACAGGCACTCCTGGGGCCAGAACCCGTCCGGATTGGCCGCATCCTCGGGGGTCGTGAGCGGTTTCGAGCGCTTCCGTTGCCGAGACACGTGGGTCGGGATCGCAGCAACGAGCTCAGCAACTCGCGCGGCCGGATCTTGTAACGACGACATGTCGTGGTTGACATACGGGTTGAAAATGTACCTACCCCACGTCATTCACTCCCCTTCAAACCACTAGTAGTACGCGTCGTACCCGCCATTGATATGCAACAGCACCGACTTGGCCTCCGCCAACGGCATCCACTGCGCCAGACCCCCTAGTTAGTAGTTGTACCCATCACTCTCAAATTGACCAATAGAATGGCAAAACAAAATACATTTCGACCAATAGAATCGTATGTTACCGCATATCGTATCCGGATGCTTTTCCATGTTGCCGGGGCTGGCGGCGGCAGTGTTGGCCCACGGCGAGAACGAGTACGGGACTTGGGCGAGCTCAAAGGCGAGCCAAAAGAGCTCCTTGTCCCCGTACGAGAAGTCCAACGTGTACCGAGTGTGCATCACCAGATGGTACAGCACGTCCATGGCGACGGATGACGTGGCGCCTTTGTTTACGACGACGATGGACGAGTCTTGTTCGTGGGCAGAGTGCTTATTCCAGGCTAACGTGCGTTCAAGGTATTTGGATGGGCGTTTCATCAGGTGGAACTGGGCATACTCAAAGGTGTCGACGAGCACGTGCAGGTTGAGCCTACCCAAACAATGTATATATATATATATTGTGGATTCGGTACAAATATTTCGAATCACGAATCGACGCTATTGGCGAATCCAATTTTGAGTGGATTTGATTGGCTCTTACAGAAAGAAGCACGAGTATATTCAACCAATCAGAACAACTCGAGCGTGATTGACAAACCACGCGAAAGTTGCAAGTTTAATTCGCCGAATTCACAATATATATGGGTGGTTTGAAGCAAGTTTCAAGGTAACATCCAACAATATCACGTCCACAGCGCGAAATGAAAATATGAACCAGCTTACAGTTAACGAACGGTATAATAGGTTGGATAATAGAATGACAACTACGTATATATATATATATATATATATGTATATATATAATATACATAAATCCACAGCACGAAATGATAATAATCAGCATACTACGTAGTATAAGGCGATATATTTTGGTTCATGCAATGACAACTAGGTGTATAAATAAATAAATATACATATATATATATATATATATGTATACTCGAACAATACACAAGAAATAATACAAGCGAATATATGAATCATAGGTTGGATACAATACAAAGACAACTATATTAATATATATATATATATATATATACTCGAACAATACACGAGAAATAAAACTAGAGCGTGGACATTTAGATGTCCATTGATTTCGACATATGGCTGTGTATATGGAGAGTACACGTACATGCGCTGGAATCGGTGGACCGACCAGTTGTTAAGGTATTCGGCTTTCGCTACTTCGCGGTCGTAGAAGAACACTGTGCCCGTCTCCTTGTACCTATTCTCGCAAACGATGTGAAGGAATCCCTCCTATATATTTGAAGGAAGTCCTCCCATATACCCCGGAGTTTGCCAGAGCTGACTTGGGTCGTGGAACATGAGGTCGTCCGCGTCCAGAAGGATCACTTCCGCGAGCCGCGTGTGCACGAGCGCCAGTGGCTTCAACCAGAAGCTGCGGAAGTCGTTTGCTTTGGCCGCAGGAAGGCGCCCGGACGCAACAAAGTCTTTGCACACGTCTACGATCTCCAGCCGCGCGTCCAGCATGTACAGGATGCGGTGGGACGCGGCCGAGAGTTCGCCGTTGCAGTGATACATTTGGATCAGGTCCGTGTTGCCCAGCGCTCGGAGTTCCAGCACCAACGACGCCGCCATGGGAATCATCGCGTCGAACACACATACGAGGATGCCACGGCGAATCGACGAGAAGTCGTGGTGGCGCTGGATTTGAACGAGCCATTGGTCTTTGCTGATCGACTCGTACACGTCCTTGCCATCCTTCATGGCGACGGCCGATGTACTGATCATGCAGATGTACACTACGAACAAGCACATGATGCATGTGCCAAGGAGAGGCATCACGCGTGTCCGTGCTAAGTACCGCTCCGTTGCATGCCGCGACGACATGAGCATGGTGGCGGCCAGCGCTTGTGCAGTGGCGGGAGTATTGGATTGGTCTACTATGTAAATAGTGTGCAGTATACACTGTACTACTGGTACTCCGGAGTAACAGTAATTCAACATGACTTGTGATTGGCTGCATATATTGTCGTTTTTACCCAAAATTTGGACTTTTGTGCTAAATCTAGATCGATTCTTTGTACTGAAATTTGTATGTAAAAGGGTGCCTGTTGTGATTGGTATCACATTAATTAGATGTCGGTGATGGACCACCGACACACAATCTAATTGGCTCTATACTTCTGCCCCAGCACTCGGACGTCTAAAGTTCGACATATTGTTGTGCTTATTCTAATCTGGAGCGACATAGAGAATTAATCGACTCAACCAAATGTACACAAGAATCGGCAGAAGTATTTAGCCAATCAGATTGCAGGAAACCATCACCAACATCAAATTAGTGTATGCAAGAAACTAGTGTGATTGCAATCACAAGACAACTTTTTACATACAAACTTCAGTACAAAGAATCGATCGATGGATTTCACGGACACCACAAAAGTCCAACCAAATTTTGGGTAAAAGGACAATATGCGAAGTCCGCTAGGTGTAGGCGCAATAGATTCCTTAGCTAGCTGATAAACGCGAATAAACGTTACTACAGTAATACTTCTGTCAATTCTTGTGTACTCCGGAGCATTTGGTTGTGTCGATTTATTCTCCATGTCACTCCAGTTTAGAATAAAAACTACTGGTACAATATTGTCCTTTTACCCAAAATTTGGACTTTTGTGCCGAATCGCCAAATCTATCCATCAATTCAATGTAAGACTTACTGAATTTGTATGTTTGGTGTCACACTAATTCGAAGTTGATGATGGTTCCGGCAATCTGATTGGCTAAATACTTCTGCCAATTCTTCTGTACATTTGGTTGTGTCCATTCATTCTCCATATCGCTCCAGGTTAGAATAAACACTTATGACGACATGAATTATAGCCATATCGTTAACGTGTTTACAGTTATGTACGTACTAGTATGGGCGCCGTTCCGTGACAACTTGGTTCCGTGCCACGATACATGATTGGTAGAAAAGAATCACTCTGAAATTTTTCAGCCAATCACCTGCAATTTTTGATAGGTAACTGGTTAAAATCAAGTGGCTCGGAACTGTTTTCAGCCTACTACTACAGTATGGATATTTCCACTCTTTTAATTCATTTTCCATCAACACTTACTGTTAATACGAATTGGTCGCTCGAATATATTCTGGACTCCCGTCTCTCGTGATTAGACATTGCAACTCCACGAGGGGTACAGTAACGTTGAGCTCACTGACTGGTTTCGCCCCTCGAGAATCTAAAGCAATTGATATGGATAATCCATCTACGGGGAGCATGCGCGAGTTCAGTTCCCTAATTCTAGTGGGTACGGACATTGGATACTTTAGCACCTATTTGAATGCCGTCAAGAGTCAAGTCATGGTGATCGGTGTTTCAACTCCCCGGGGTAGTTTTTCATGTGGGGGTATCGGGTACTACTGTAGGACCGAGGGAGAACGAGGGACTTGAGTTGGTTAAGATGGTCGCTGGCGGGGGTAGAGCGTCAATGCCAATGTGGAGCAACACATTCGTACGTTGCCACGGGAGCTGCGTCGACGCCGCCCAAAGTACTGTAGCCCCGCAAGGACATTCTATTTTGGCAAGTTACGACGGACTGGATGGTCGCTAAGTTTCAAAGCTGTACGATGTGACGATGTTCAACGTCTCCGTCCCCATTTACTGGTGCACGAACGTACAGTAGTCATGACCGCACAGCAAACGGTGACATGTAATCAGGCGACTGTCGGGTCTGACGTTGCCTACAAGTTGTTTGACACTTCCCCAATGGTAAAGCTCGACACGTCACTGCTGCGCGGTATCCTCGCAAGTTTGTCCAATGTCGACCTGTGTGCCCCCCCCCATGTGTCCATGTTCGTCGGCCAACGCGCCGCACGCACCCGTTCACACAAGGGTGAAAAAGTGTGCGGCATTCTACACTAAAACAAAGTTGGGTTCCGACCCCCAAAACACGATATCTTTGTGGGGGAACGTAGTTGCCAAGCGCGTTGGCGTGAAGTTCTACGCCCTAACGTTGCGTTAATGGCACTGTAGACGGTATCATTATGGGGACAAATGGTGACCAAGCGCTTTCTTCGGGGTGTCAAGGCGCCCGGGGGGGGTGACTGGAGTATGTATCGACCTTGGATACAATACACTAACTTTAGTATACACAGTGAAGGCCCCACGATGACTGCCAACACCAGGAACCATCGGTGAGTAACCAGCACATACCCTCGTTATATCGTGCTCAAGCTGTCGTACATACTCCAATTGCTATTGCGGTGACAAGGGAGTACTGTACCTATTCCTTGTGCACATTAATTACCCTCGCTATAACGTTATTGAAACCTCAAAACCTGGCAATAATACTTCCTCTGTTCCAGGTTACTGCCGACATTTCAAAATTCGCATGTTCCAAGTTACTGGCGACATTTGCATTTTATTGGCTGTAATTCTTCAATTTCTATCAATATCGAACATTTATGACATTTCATTGGCTTACAATTGCTTTAAGCGCTGATTATAAACCAATCTTTTGCGAAAATTCATGCAATTCCCTTTCAAAGTATCATTCGCCCAAATTGAGTGAGGGCTCGATTGCCTGTGTCAATTCAAAGTAAATGTCGGCAGTAACCTGAAACAGAGGAAGTATGTGGTTTGATTGGCCAATAAGAGGACATTTCAATGTATCATCGGATTGACCTTGTATTCTGATTTCTCGTTCGCAAAAATACGAAATATTATAATGGGTCATAAGGAACTGACCAATCAGAGCACGCCATGCGTGTTGACTGTGATATCATAACCCATTGCGATCATTCAGTACCATGGCTGCTGCTCCATGGACGGCGGGGGCGTTGTGGGTGAATCCTCGGATGCTTCTCTTGATTGGTGTGTGCTGTTGGTCAACGATGTTCCTCTTCGTCATGCGCGGCAACTGGTGCTCCATGGACGATGGCTATTTGCGCGTGGACCACCGCCTCCGCACGCATGGTGGTGGGTCGTCGTCGTCGTCATCCCGGGGCATTATCATGTGCCTGCACAACGGCATGGTGCCGATGGCTCTGTCCCTCGTGCAGGAGCTTCGGACTCTCGGGAACACGGATGCAATCCACATGTACCATTGCGGCGCCGACGAGATGACGCCGCTATCGAGGACGACCATCCTAGCCGTGGACCCGTCCGTCCAGTTCATCGACGTCTGCACCGACATGGTCGGGTCGGGGAAGCTCCGCGAGGATCAAGTGCCTTCCTTCCGAAGCTACTGGCTCAAACCGCTCGCGCTCATTCATACATCGTTGGACCATGTGATGCTCATGGACACGGACGTGATGGTGTTCCACGATCCCGCGCTTCTCTGGGATGTGCAAGGGTAAAAAGCTTCGATCAATATATATATATATATATATTGCACTTGAAATAATATATATATATCTATATTGATTTGTAGATACAAAGACACGGGGACGTTGTTCTTTCGAGACCGAGAAATCCTCATCCAAATGTTCCTCACGGATATTATCGAGTTCCCCGACCATTCGAAAAAGTAAGTGTGTTCCACTGTATATATATATATATTATTTTTTATATATTTTCCATTTGACTCGCTTTATCCACTACTTATTTCAACCAAATTCGATTTATTCGTACGTTAGATTGGCCTTGCATGCATTAATCGAGTCATTTGACTACGCCAAGTTCAATCTCGAGTACAATCCTTCGTCGTCGCTGCTCAATTCGCTGGCGTGGAAAGGGGAAGCAGCTCACGAACAAGACTCGTCGATCACTGTCATTCAAAAGTCCAAGGTAATATTTATCATTTCAGTCAAATTAGTGCGTTTTTTATATGATATTTCGCAGGCCCCACTCGCCATGGACGTGTTGTTCTACTTGGTCACTCAAGAAATTCACAAATATAGACCTATTTTCACACACGGAGATAAGGAACTGTTCTGGCTCGCTTACGAACTCAGTCATTTGCCGTACTTCTTTTCGCCGTGGGCAAATTCTGGCTCGGCGCGGCCTGGAGATATGCAAAACCATCCCAATACATTATGTGGTATTACTACTACAGCTACGTTATATACACGCTCCTTATTAGCTGATGTATGTATATAGCTCAACTACTTCGCTCAATGCTTGAAATTTTTGCTGTAGCTTATGGGTATCATCTACTTATTTAAATATATGATTATGCCTTTGTAATGTCTTTTTTCAAAAATATATTTGTATAGTTGAATGTATGACCCAACGACAGACGATATATATATATATATATATATTCGCTGTTGGGATTGACATGTATTTGGGTGGTACATACTATTATAGTAAGGGCCTTTTCCAGGTATATATTTTTAGCAAATGATTTTTTCTGCAAAAAAGAGGTAAATCGATTTATGCTATTTCTGAAAACTACTTGGAACTTCCCGTAATAGTTACTAGTATGCTTTTGGTTCATCCTGATGTCATTGCATATATATATATATATGTATCTCAACATATAGGAAAATAGTATATATATATATATATATCATGTGGGAATTTTAAAACAATAGACATTTCTAAAGTGATATCATTCCGAAGGAATCACCCATACCTACTGTATTGTCTTTTGTAGGGGACTTGGCGCAATGGGTTCCAGACGTGCACGCCATGCGTGTTGACTGTGATATCATAACCCATTGCGATCATTCAGTACCATGGCTGCTGCTCCATGGACGGCGGGGGCGTTGTGGGTGAATCCTCGGATGCTTCTCTTGATTGGTGTGTGCTGTTGGTCAACGATGTTCCTCTTCGTCATGCGCGGCAACTGGTGCTCCATGGACGATGGCTATTTGCGCGTGGACCACCGCCTCCGCACGCATGGTGGTGGGTCGTCGTCGTCGTCATCCCGGGGCATTATCATGTGCCTGCACAACGGCATGGTGCCGATGGCTCTGTCCCTCGTGCAGGAGCTTCGGACTCTCGGGAACACGGATGCAATCCACATGTACCATTGCGGCGCCGACGAGATGACGCCGCTATCGAGGACGACCATCCTAGCCGTGGACCCGTCCGTCCAGTTCATCGACGTCTGCACCGACATGGTCGGGTCGGGGAAGCTCCGCGAGGATCAAGTGCCTTCCTTCCGAAGCTACTGGCTCAAACCGCTCGCGCTCATTCATACATCGTTGGACCATGTGATGCTCATGGACACGGACGTGATGGTGTTCCACGATCCCGCGCTTCTCTGGGATGTGCAAGGGTAAAAAGCTTCGATCAATATATATATATATATATATATTGCACTTGAAATAATATATATATATCTATATTGATTTGTAGATACAAAGACACGGGGACGTTGTTCTTTCGAGACCGAGAAATCCTCATCCAAATGTTCCTCACGGATATTATCGAGTTCCCCGACCATTCGAAAAAGTAAGTGTGTTCCACTGTATATATATATATATGTATCTCAACATATAGGAAAATAGTATATATATATATCAATCATGTGGGAATTTTAAAACAATAGACATTTCTAAAGTGATATCATTCCGAAGGAATCACCCATACCTACTGTATTGTCTTTTGTAGGGGACTTGGCGCAATGGGTTCCAGACGTCCGTTTCCAACATGTGTTGCTCCACATCAACGGCGCGTACGAGTCCCGTTTGTTGTTTCAAACGCGTTTCAAACACTCGTTCCTTTAGATATGTGTTTAATCCGCACGCGAGTCACTTGGCCGCCATTCTGGACATGGAAGGCCGGCGCGAAAAGTTGCTGAGCAACTTGCCGACAAACGTGTCCGCCCAGCGGCGCCGATCCAAGGCCCTGGTGCGCGCACATGACCCTGATAACCTCTGGAATGACATTTGCCTATTTAATCGGGGGTCGGAGCCCATTCGTGAACAAGATGCGGCTGCCATGAGAAGGAAAATTAATAGCGCTGTGGACATCGCCATCGAGTTGGAAGCAGCTAAGAAAGAGATCGAAAGCAAAATCACCACGCCGCCAGCGATGTAAACTAACTATACAGAGCCAAACTCTGTATATCTTATATATACACTCGGAATCGAATATACTAAAGTTAGTAGTACTAGTGTGAATTATGGTTGATATAGTACTAGGACGGTGATTTTCAAGCGTGGGGACTAGTATTATTTGTCGTTGATCTGCACCTGAATCGACGATATACAACGACATCGTCGGAATATGATTATATAGTTCAATGGAATAATAATCTGTCCAATATGTATACAATTGGAGTGTTAAATTAACAGTACATTATTGGTCCAATATTTCCATTCAGGTACAGTAGTTGGATATACAATGCTAGTTCATCGTACATTTTGTATATAAATATATATTTTTCAATGTAATAATCTCAAATCAAACATATACCAGTATACAATATTGGATTCACTACATAAATTGGTCAATTTTACATGACATTTGTGAATTACGGTCTGATATTATTAGTTTCTGTAAAACAATGCACTGCCATCGTAAATATGGATAAAACAACTAACTATTAATAGTTACTACGTACTAGCTCGCTACAAGTCCATCTCGTGCGTCGACATTTAGTACATACGACTAGTTTTGAATTGTTACTCGTACTGTAATACAGTACGATTGCCAAGTCGAACAGTTGTTAGCCCCTTCGTCAACTGCACAGCTACTAACTACGCAAGGAACTAGTATATTCGATTATAACGTTATTACTAGTTAGTCTGAATCGTCGTCCAGGCAATTATAGTACACGTAAGAGTGGCCATGTTTGCACGTGTTAGCTGGCCTGTTGCAGCAAACGTTGTTGCGTAACGGCAGCTGCGACAGCGTTTTTTATCCGGATGCGAATGGCGGCGACATCCTGAGGTCTCATGGGCTCGGACCCGCGGTTCACAAGGCACTCTTGCGGCCAGAACCCCAGCGGATCCGTGTCATCTTCCGCTTTATTTAGCGCTTTCGACCGTGTCCGCCGCTTGGACACGAACGCCGGCACTTGGTCGAGCAGTTGCTTAGCACGTTCGTCCGGATCGGTCATCGACTGCATGTCGTTGTTCGAGTACGGGTTGAAAATGTACCTAAAAGCCGCCAAATATAATGATATATTGGCCTCACTCGAGGAGAAAAGAGTAGAATATATTGTGGACCATTGATTCGATACAAAGAATTTCCAACCCCCTTGGCCGAATCAAATCACGAATCATCGACGCTATGGGCGAAGCCAATTTTGATTGGCTCGAAAGGATAAGTCTATTCAACCAATCAAAAGTCCAGCGTGATGCAATATTGATTCGATAAACCACGCGAAGTTTGACTAATTATAGCGATATGTTCACCATACCACGCTGTTTTACATATTCGTAGAATCGACGCACTTCATAAGTACTGGTACAAACTACGTCGTCTTTTCAAAAATGAAATGTTTGTGTACGGCAACATATACTGTATATATATATATATATGTGATATATATAAATCATATATATATCATATATAAATATATATATATATACTGGTATACAGTATATATATCATAAATATATATATATATAGATAGATAAATATACTACACAAACCAACACCAAACAATTCAAATAATATGATTCGTACCCGCCATTGATGTGAAGCAGTTCACTTTTACCCGACACCAGCGGCATGAATTGCGCCAACCCGCCTACACATATAGGTTGGTCATATCATATACATTAAAATATAACTCTTGTAAATATTCAGTCATGAACAGTACCGCAAATGGTATCCGGGTGGTTCGCCATATTACCCGGCTTTTCCGCGCCCGTGTTGGCCCACGGCGAGAAAAAGTAGGGTTCCTGCGCAAGTTCGTACGCCATCCAGAACAATTCCTTGTCCCCATAACTAAACCCAATGCGATGGCGGTCATGTTGCAAGATCGTCCACAGCACAGTCATCGCTCGAGGGGCCTGTTTATCGATAGATAATAAATCATCTATTCTTAGCCTCATTCATCTATTCTTAGTCGTATTCATCTATTCTTAGCCTTATTCATGTACTACGAGTTGGAAGTACCTTGGACTTGTGCACGACGACAATGGACGAGTCCTGTTCATGGGCGGCATGTCCATGCCAAGCCAATGACGACAGCAAATGCGCCGACGGATTCTTCGTCAAGCCAACCCCAGCGTAGTTGAACGTGTCCACCAAAGCATGTAGATTGGTCCTACACATATGTAAATAATATTATTTAAGGGGTAATAAATGAAAGTGCACTCCCGACTGGTCGTTGTAATTCCCGTTTAAGTACTCGTGCTTGAGGATTTCGCGGTCGTAGAAGAAGATTGTGCCGGTGTCTTTGTATCTGCGGCCAGAGAGACATGAGAAGTGAGTCGAGAAGGAAGGATACGACGGGGGGATACCCTGGAACGTCAAAGAGTCGGGACGGGTTCTGGAAGACCAAATCGTCTGCGTCCATGAGGATCACCTCGTCGAGCCGCGTGTGCACCAGCGCCAGCGGCTTGAGCCAAAAGCTACGGTACCCGTTGACGTCTTGGTGTCGCAACTTGCCGAGGGCCTGCATCTCCACACACCCGTCAACGATCTCAATGTTCGAGTCGACGTCATGAAGCATGCGCTGAGAGATCGACGACAGCTCGCCGTTGCAATGGTACAACTGGATCACGTCCGTGTATCCGAGAGTGCGCAGCTCTTGGATCAAGGATACCGTCATGGGAATCATCGCGTCGAACAGGCAGATGAGGATGCCGCGCGACTTGGTCTTGATCCCGGTCGACGCCACGGTCTCGGCGCGGATATGGTACTTTGGGAGATGTTCGTTCATGAATGGCGAGATGTCGAGCATCGTCATGGAGAGCAACGTGGCAGACACGACGAATATCATCAGCACATACATCAAGGACCGCGAGGAAGGCACCCGCGAAGGTGACGGGCGGGAGGCGGCGGTCATCGCTCGACGTCTGTCTCAAACAAATGTCACAAGTTTATCACGAATCAAAACACAAATGTTTGAACGAAATCCGCGATGTTTTACTGCAGTTTGGGCGATAATAATATTACAATATGTGAATATAATTTATATGCGTCGAGCTCCCATTGGTCAACGTTTTAATACTTGTTCTTGATTGGCTATATTGTTCTTTCAACGAGATAAAAATGAATCATTTATTGTGAATTCGCATTTTACTTCCAAAATTCGCCTGGTTTGTCTAAGTTCACGTCGGAGTTCTGATTGGTTGAATATACTTGTCCTTTCTGCAAAAGCCAATCAAATCCACTAAAAAATGGATTAGCCAATAGCATCGATTCGAGATTCGATTCGGTGGCGAGGCTCGGTTCGTACCGGATCCATGTTCCAGAATGTATATTATTGTCAAATCGATTCGAAACTGGAGAATCGAAAGTCTAAAGAGAATGGATGAAAGACCTCCTAAGCCAATCAAATCACGATCTGGTATATTACAGCCAATCCAAACGTTTGACTCGACTCAAACTTATATATACTAATCTTTATATAGTATAGTTTGTACAAGCTTAAATTGGATCAAACGAATTCGAATGCATTTGGCGAAATGACTCACAAGTCCAAACTTGGGTGACATTCACAATACTCGTACGTATTAATAGTACTAAGTATGATCTACGTAGTACTAGTAGTGACTAGTACTTACTACCTCTATGATTGCGACTGACATGAAGAACCACACCTCCTCTACCTCCGATTTGCCCTGAGCATTTATTTCGTCGAATTTACTGCGTAGTTGATAAGTTTATATGTCCATGTTAAAATTTACTGTGTTAATGCTAACTGTTACTATGGTATTATGTTATTAATACGTACAGTAGTACTACAAAATCTAAGTTGATAATTTCCGACGACCAAATTTTGGCAATTGACATGCCAACGCCTTCAGTTGGCTCCACCCTACGGAGTAAATTCGTCCAATATATGACGTAGGTAGCGTTGTTGGCGTAAAGAGTGACTGTACACCTCATGTCGTTATACCGGTACTGCGGTTCGCAGCGAAAGCACAGCCCAGTTCAACACCGTTTGCAAAGTCAACGTCAAAATTGGTGGCTCGCCGCCGACTGGTCAGCATCCAGCGAGCTTGCAGTGCGTCAGGGTCAGCACGATAAACATGAGCCTGGCATTGTTCTGAACCTGGCCCACTGTAAACAGTCGTGTGTCGTTGAAGCTAGAGGGTTCGACATAGTGACTGTATCACTTGACTCAACGAGTTTGTGAACTTTGCAACGTCCTTGGGTGTGTATGTGAAGGCTCGAGTAGAAAATATCACGGATAACTTGCAAAACATTCTCGCGTCACATCATATCCGTCATCGTCGTGGGATTTCACCCGTATTATTTTTATTGTATTTTCAGATTCAAGAGTCTACATCGTATACTGAAAGCAAGATTGAAAGTGCTGTCGAATATCTTTTCACAGTCACAATCATTTTTGGGAGAAAACGAGTTTTGCTGTCCGCTTCAATGACACTTCCATTCGAACTACTAGTACATACTACTACTAGCAGAACACCAACGCGACTTTCATGCAATCACGACTTGTTTCCGTGTAAATATGGCCAGTATATTAAAGCATTTCATCTCGTCATAACACTTCGACGCGGCCG
This sequence comes from Aphanomyces astaci, assembly GCF_000520075.1. NCBI lineage: Eukaryota > Oomycota > Saprolegniomycetes > Saprolegniales > Verrucalvaceae > Aphanomyces > Aphanomyces astaci. The sequence goes on from NW_009798367.1 coordinate 66,874, forward strand.
TGGCTTCGGCAAAAGTCAACGTGGGTCTTATTCCGTCGGAGCAGACGCAGCGTGTCGTCCATTTTCGCCGTCAAGTGCGCGAGCTGGGAGCACGTTCGGTCGGCATGGGTCCTTCTGGCCCTCATGATGGGCGTCCCTGCTTCTTCCACGTCATCGCCTTCGTCTTCGCTCTCATAAATATCAAAATGCGATTGCACCGTGGACCGAATGTCAATACCGCTGTACACTGACGCCTCGCCGTCATCATCATCAAACTCGTCATCGTGGGAATTGTAGTCAAGGTCTAGCATAGGCACGACCTTTGTCGGCGGAAGGTCCGTCGCGGCTGCATGTTGTTGGTGATGGCGGCGGGACGGAAGCGCTTGATTGACCTGCTGGCCTTCGCGGAGGGTCTGTGTGGCTTGTTGTGTGGTGCAAGTGATGTTATCTGGACGTGTGAGCGAGTGATGATCAGTTCGCAAACACTCTTCGCAGAACGGCCGCTTGGACGTGCGAATGTGCTGACCATATGACGGTTCCACGATACGCTTCCGTGCCATGTTGTTTGTGCGCTGGTGGCGCTGGCACAAGCTGCACGCGGACGACGATGACGATCCGTGGAACATGCCCGCAAAGGACCGAGACGGAGAAAGGCACCCGCCGGCATGTTGCCGCAGTTGCATGGACAATCGGACGGACTCGGCGATGTCGGCGGCGCGGGACAGCGCCAGCAAGTGGGGCAGCGAGCTGCCGCTGCCGTCGCGCATCCACGAAGACAGAGGCCCGCCCATGCATGCGTCGATGGAGCAGTGTGTGGTGACGAGGACGCATCCGATGGGCAGCTGCTTGAAGATGTGGCGGATGGACAGCTTGCCTCGCACGATCGAGAGCGCGTCCAACGACTGGCAGTGCGCCAAGTCGAACGATTCCATGAGACAGTACCCAAAGGTCGTGTCGTCGGTGTTGTTGTTGGTAGTACTAGTAGTAATACTAGATGTACTGACGCCCGTGGCTTCAAAGTAGCAAAAGTCGCGCGGTTTGCTTAATGTGCGCCCGGGCCAGTTGGTCGCACACCACTTCAACCCTCGAAAGTAATACGGGTGGTGGGGATGGGTCGAGCTAGTGGTGTCGATCGCGTGGAGGATTTCGCAGTCCAGGTGATCTTTTGGCATACTGAGTGCCGACTGCATTTGAAACATGGCGGTTGTGTCAGCATACACGCTCGTCATGACGTCGTCCAGCGAGCCTTGGACGATACCCGTCATCATGAGGTCTGCGGAAGGACTGCCGTTGGCTGGTTTAGCGGCTTTGTACAGTTTGAGGCCGTGGTGGCTGCGCACGTGTTTCCAGTAGTCGTTGTGGTCTTGGTCCATGTTGAATGTCGTCGAAAGGAGCTCCGTTTCCTCCACCGCCTGGTCCAGCAGTCCCGTGGCGAGCCGACGAAAGTGCTCCTTTTGAACGCTGGTCAAGGCTGGCAGCCGGAAGCGCGTGTGGTGCACGGGAGATGCTGGCATGATCGAGGTCATTCGCGAAATGGAATAATCGCAGGTCTTGGTGATGGATCAACGATCTGGGACGTACCACAGATCATCCACCATGTCATTGGCAGGAGGGAGATCCGACGGCGCAATCCTACACATAAACGGACCAATCACAAGCGTCTGGGACACGTCACTTGCACGCGATTGGACAAGAGCCCAGGTCCGAATCGACGCAGTTTTCACTGACAACAACACCAAGTGAATGGTCAGGACCAATACGTATGGTAGTACTCGTCTGATTGTCCGACGACGACTTGATCTTTCATGGATACTACTACTGTACCACTAGATGCGACTGGGCAGATGTTGGGGGGAGTGATGCTACTGATAGTCAGTCCAAGCCTGTCAAGCCATCTGTACTGTAACGAAAACGACATCGTCCCCAAACGTAACATGGAAGCACTTTGCAGATAAGTTGGTGCGATCTTCTACTATTAATACTAAGTTACTAGTTCAATACGACTTAGTATTAATATTAATAGTAGTATGCACCGGTCAATCGACCATCCATGCATTACTACACTTCTTCATGTGCGTTTACCTCATGTGGGGACGGACATTCGTTACTAGTACTAGTAGGTAGTAGCAATTTAAGATAACTTTTTTGGAGGCGTCGGAGTAGTACTACGTAGTACTAGCTGTCATCGAATCATGACAGTTCAAGTTGACGGTACGAAGTAGTAGTGGTAGTAAGTTAGTACCTCAAAGTACGAAGTCCTCTGAAGTAACTTAGTATCATGGGTTCGAACGAGGCAATTGACTGACGAAGTGCCCTTGGCGCATCTATTGACTGCGAAATGTGCTTGAATGGCCAAGTGTGTGAGTGACCCAATAATTGGTTGAGTGGTCTAGTTGTACAGTATAAGTCACAATGTAAAGCTTTAATAAGCTGAGATGCGCAAGGAGCTTTCCGGAGGCTGCTGTCGTGGCCAATCATATCGAGGTCAAATGAATATAACGTGTTTGATTGGTTAATTATTGTGCAAGTTTGAGCTCATCTGCCAATGGCATCCGTCCGTTCACCTTCGTTGGCTTGACTGGAATGCAAGATCAATCATTTATTCTCGGCTGACGGCTTTATGGTGGATGGCTGGCTGTCCAATGTGTTTCAAGCGACAGTTGCACGGCGTGGGTCGAATCCTGATAGCGGCAGCTCCTTTCGCCACGTGTTGGCGCTGCCGCCTATCGCCGTTTATGCATCCTTGTAATTGTGAGATGACACTCGGAAGCGTTGCTTCTTCACAATGATCTATGATACCGATATTTCAGCGTTCAACTTCCTTGTGTATACAGTAGTAACGTTATGTGGAATTGGTCAAGGGGTACATTGAATTGTTGGTGTAATTTCAGCGAATGTGTGGAAGGTTCAAAGGGGGGCGGCCCTGGCTGGAGTAAACATATGCATGGCGAAACAGTTCATCAAACGCGCACCTTACGCTTCTACGGGGGTACAGGTTTTTGTATGGCAACTGTCGATACAATTGTGCTAAGGTAGATGCGGTTGTGTATTGAATGGTCGCATGATAGTTTACTCTGCGTACTCTCCATGGCATAGTGCCTCTAGCTAGAGGTAGCAGTATTTTGGGCTTGGAGGCTAATGTCTTACTGCGACAGACGTCGTTCAGTGTTCCATCCTCTGTGAGATGGCAAAGCAGCAATGTTGGACGTAAATACATTCAAGTTGGCGCACATAGTTGCTGGGCACCCTTCCATGACGTTGTCAGGAATGGTACAAAAATATATGGTCACTTGAATACAGCAAGTAGGGAGAAATGCAGGAGATATGTCTCCTGAGTGATGGAGACGGCAACAAGGGAGTCGATTCCGTCTACGTCAACCGCGGAAGTATTGTCAAGCACGTGGATGCTTCGCATGCATGATGTGTTACAACGGCACCACCATGGATGGCCACGACTTGGAAACTCCTTTGCATCTCCATCGGCGTGAGGTTGAAGATTGCAAAAGTACCAGCCAATCAGAACGCTTCATAGATCGCTTGGAATAATAATATCCGTAATGAATATATACTCATACAAAGTAGAAGCTATCATGTCCTATATTTATTAAATAGTGTGCGAATCGCTGAAAATGTGCAAAAAGGGCATTCCGAGGATCGTTATGTGGCGCGTTTCCAACGTCCGCAGGGCGGCGGTGCCGCGAATGATACCACGTCATCTAAGCAGGTCCGATGAATATTATGCACACATGTATCTGACTTCTTGACGAGGGCACTTACCCTTTATGCGTGATTCCTAGCGTCGGCACCCCAGCATCAACGCAAAATGCCCCCGATTCGTCCGACGTATGTGTATCGAGTGCATGTACATCAACAAACCAATACAATGTGTATGTGCAGGTGGTCGTGATCGGAGGCGGCGTTGTGGGCACGAGCATCGCGTACCATTTGGCAAAGTATGGCGCGAAGAACGTCGTGTTGCTCGAAAAAACCGAGTTGACAGCGGGGTCGACGTGGCACGCGGCAGGCCTTGTGACGTATTTCAACCCGGGCATCAACTTGAAAAAGTTCCACAACTACAGCTTGAACTTGTACAAGACTCTCGAAGCCGAAACTGGGCAGGTACGTACCACGCACTCGCGGGACCGACATATACGAGATACACTGTGGGTCGACGTAGAATGTAGGATTGCATACTCCTGGGAGCATCCGCATCTGCACGACATCCGCTCGCATGGACGAAGCCAAGTACTGTACCATGGCCATCGCATTCCCGTCCTTTCTTCATACCATGCTTAGGTTCCAGCAAAGTCGTCAGAATTGGCACGAAGCGTTCCAAGCGCTTATTTCTCCGGACGAGATCGCGGCGAAGCATCCGCTTTTGAACATGGACGGGATCTTGGGCGGCATTTACTCCAAGGGCGACGGCTACATTGACCCGTACAGGTATCATCTTCATAAAGGAATTCCTCGTAGCTCACGATAACGACATTTGAACCATGTTTCCCCCTTGTGTGTGGTTCTCGTACTTTACGAGATTTCGCTCGTGTGGTGGTCGTTCTTTTCTATTATATTTCGTTCTTTTACCCTACATTTGGACTTTTATGCTGCTGCGTCGCCAAATCTATCCATCGATCGATTCTTTGTCCTGACATGTGAGTTTAATATGCAAAAAACGTTGTCCTGTGGTGATAGTGTAATCACACTAATTTTAAGTCACACACTAATTCGAGGTTGGGATGATGCTGTCCTGCAATCTGATTGGCTATTTCGTTCTTGCTGTACATTTATGTGGCTACGTTGTTCGATTCTCCATATCACTCCAATGTAAACATAACAGTTTTGTTAATGTGTGAAAACGGAGCCCCCATTTAATATGAACGTTGGGTTGGAATTAATACTCATACAAAGAGGTTTCCAGATCCCGTCAAATCGAATGATCTTGCCGCCGAATCGAATCACGAATATTGACGCTATTGGCTAATATTCATTTTTGAGTGGATTTGATTGGCTCAGCTTACAGAAAGGACAAGTATATTCAACCAATCAGAACTCCGGCGTGATAAATCAATATTGATTAACGTTAGATAAACCACGCGAATTTTAAAAGTGTACAGCGAATTCACAATATATATATATATATATATATGTATAGCCAGATTTGGACTTGTGAGTTGTTATTTCGCCAAATAGCTTTCGAATCCATTTAAACTTGTACAAACTATACTCTACGAAAATAGTATATATATATATATATATGGTTTTGCCTCATGCGGCCGAGTCAAACGTTTGGATTGGCTGTAATGTGATTTGATTGGCTTTGGCGGTTCTTTAATCCATTCTCTTATTCTGCTGAGGGCTCCAGTTTCGAATCGATTTGATATATATATCATAAGTACAAACGCAATAATGTATCGTGGTAGTGTGACCATGGCCCTGGCCCAAGGCGCCAAGCTTCATGGCGCGCACATCTGTCAGCATTTGCCTGCTTTGGACCTGTCGGAACAGTCGGACGGGTCGTGGCATGTGTCGACGGCCAAAGGCACGATTCACGCCAACACTGTACGTTCGTCCACTTTATGTTTTCTACACGTTTGAAACACTTGGCCATTTATTCTGCTCTGGTTTCACGTACTCCTTTTTAGATTGTCAATTGCACGGGGTTTTGGGGCCGCGAGCTGCTCCAGGGATGGCTCAACGTGGACTTGCCCCTTGTGACCATCGAGCATCAATATGTGATCACCAACTCGATCGCCCAAGTGGCCGCAAGAGGCAACGACCAACTGCCCGTGATTCGCGACCTGGAAGCGTCCTACTACCTCCGCCAAGAACGCACGGGGATGCTCGTCGGGCCATACGAAGCGGTAAGCATGGTGGAGACTGCACAAGTATATATATAAATAGAAAACCTGTTGAATGGGGTATTTGAGCATATATGTATATAAGATGGCGTTTCTGTGAACCTGTTATATACGGGGTATGTATGCAAAAGGAGGGATTGTATGAAATACACGCTATCATGAATGATTGTATTGATTTATACAGATGTAATAGTATAACATTCTACGACACCTACTGCACTACACTGGGAGGATACTGCACTACTTACTTCCTACCAACAAGGCGTATTTTCGTCTTGGAATGGTTCATATATATATATAATTCGAGCGCCTCATCCGGCCGAAGTACAATATATATATAATGGATTGTTTTGGATAAATCAACGTCATCCTTCGTGGGTTATTACTGTTATTGTACATGCTACTGTAGGGAACCGACATGAAAGTGCGCACGGACTGGCAGTCGAACGGCGTGCCAAGTGAGTTCGGCAAGGAATTGTTTGCCCCAGACGTCGACCGCCTCCTTCCGCACCTCGAAGCCGCCATGCATCGCATGCCAGTCCTCGAAGAAGCAGGTACACGACTCAACTATACACATTTCATACTGTTGATATATATATATATTGATCCCAAGCTCTGTCATTGAAGTACATGCGGCGGCTACGTCCTTGCCATTGTATATACTTTTTTTTTATCAGAAATTACATATATATATATTTGCTCTGAAGTGTACACTCGTGTATACGATACTAACACACGTCCTAGAAAACGTAAGAATTGTTGGATATATATATAAATAATATCTAGGCATCCAAAACGTCACGTGCGGCCCCATCTGTTATGCGCCGGACGCGCTACCCCTCGTGGGGTATTTGCCCCACCGTCGGTTGAGAAATGTGTTTATCGCAACCGGCATGTCATATGGCATCGCGCACGGCGGCGGGTGTGGCGACTACGTGGCCAAGTGGATTTTACATGGAGAACCCCCGTATGACTTGACCGAGATCGACCCCGCCCGGTACGAATCCTAAAGTACACTGTGCTGCTGTCTATCTCGATAATGCTAGTGTGTGACATTTACTCAGTGAAAATGTTACTTAGCTCACTGAGCTGTCATGTACTGTACGTGGGATACGTGCATGGTCGAGGTTGGTTGAGGTTGGTTGAGATTTGAAATGAAGAGGTTGCCTAGCTGGTATAGTTTGTGAAATATAAATATATTACTAGTAATTATTATAGTTTGTGAAATATATGAATTATTATCCGACCCTTGCACATTGATGGTCGTGTCAAACTACGTCCTGCATCCGTCTTAGGATGTTGCATCGTGTTGTTTGTGTTTTGGTTTGAATCGTCGTTTGTATATATATATATAAGTATAATCCTAAGCTTGGATCTAGGGGTGTATATATATATTATATATTATATATATATATATATTGTCTTTATCATGCAAACTTGGCCTATGGGAGATATCGACGAGAATCACCGTATGTTGAATCCAATGTATACAATGCAAAACCTATTGATACAATGAGATCAATCGTGGGTAGATATGGAGCGTGGGCCACGCCGGCGTTCACGGCCGCAAAAGCGCGGGAAAGCTACGGGGATAATAACTTGATTTCGCATCCGATACTAGACAAGCAGGCGGGTCGCCCGACGAGTCGCGTCTCACGTTTGTACGAGACGCTGGCCCAACACGGCGCGCAGTTTGGCTTGCACTCGGGATGGGAAGTGCCTCACTGGTTTGCCACGTCCGACGCTGAGATCGGTACGAGTTTTAAAAAGAGAGAACATATAAAGGCTACTGGTGTCAATACTGTTATGATATTACTGTTTGTGATTCGGTTTTGACAGGTATATATATATATATATATGCATTGTCAAGTGGATTCCGAAAGAAGTGAAGTGAGGAGCTAGCTGCTCAATAGAAGGACCAATAATACAGACAATCGACCAATCAAAACCCTAAACAATTTCAAGTATCCAATCAAATCCTCGCTAATATATATATATATCCATCGAATGAGGGTATGTGCCGTCATATACTAGTGGGAATACCTGCCCAAAATTCAGTTCAAAATCCCCACCAGTCCACAATACTATCTAAATTTTGGTTGTCCACATATATATATATTGCGATTTCAGCCAAACATTCTCCACACACATATATATATGTGGACAACGGAGCATATACAGTATGTATAACTTTGTTGTAGGCCATGAACCGAGCTACTTTCGAAGCAATTCGTTTGGGCCGACGAAACGGGAATGCGACGCCGTGATGGAGCGCGTGGGGCTCACGGACTTGAGTTCGTTTGCCACGTTTCAAGTCCACGGACCGTCGGCGCGCGCGTTCTTGGAGCTCATGTGTGCCAACTCCGTGCCCAAAGTACGTCAGAAAAATAAATATATAATGTCGTCAGGGGCGTGATTGTATAGTAATATAAATATTATACATATATATAATATTTATTTATATTGGTAGGGCATGGGAGTAAACTATGCCCTTGATGCATTGGGGATGATGTAGCGAGCGTCTTGTTTTTTGTATGTGTTGTCCGTTTTTCGCACGATGCAATACCACTTGAGCACAATTTATTTCATTCTTCGTATTGTTTGTGAATATATATATATATATGGAGAATGTTTGAGCACAATACTTGTATATATATCGAGTTGAGGTGGTTCCATTGAATATTATAATGACATGATTGTATGCACGCATTATAATATGTCATGGCTCAATGTGCTTTACAGTGTGTTGTGGACTTACATATTGTAAACAAACATGGACTTATTTGTAAGGTCGGCGCATCGATCCGGATTTGCCACCTCTGCACCCCCCTCGGCAAAGTCCTGGGCGAGCTCACTGTGACAGCGTTAACAGACGAGTCGTTTTACGTGGTCACGGGCGCTGGCACCGAGCTGCACGACTTGCGGTAGTTCTTCGCATATATATATATTTGATATTTTTTGATATTACTCCTTTTATTCAAAATATGGTTGACATCCTTTGCCAAATCCATCGATCGATTTTCTATGTACTCAACTTGAATGTCAAAAAGGTGTCCTTACCGGCGATTGGTATCCTCACACTAATTGAAGTCACACTCTAATTTAACGTTGATGATGGTTTCCTGCAATCTAATTGGCTCAATTCTCCTGTACGTTGAGTCGATGATTCATTCTCCATGTCGCTCCAGTTTAGAATCAGCACAGTAACAATACGTCGTTGTGGACAGTATATATATATTGCGTGGATGACCCCCCAATTAGTGTAGATATGTCTTATTTATCGTTATCAAGTATGGTTATTTTAGAAATAGGAGAGATAATTTGTTGATATTAGATGGTTGGATACGCATGCCGATGCATTTCGTGACGTTGAGATCGTCAACACGTCAGACACCACGGGGGTGCTGGGGCTCGCGGGCCCCCGCGCCGCGGCCGTGCTGGCGGCGGCCACCCCGCCCGAACATTTGACGTTTCCATATATGAAGCTCCAGCACACGACTATCCAAGGCATCGACGTGCGCGTTTTGGGGTTGAGTTTCACAGGCGAAGCAGGGTACATTATCATCACCTCATATATATACACTCTTGGTTTGGGTTGTAGATCTATCTATATATATATATAAATACCACATAGTGGATTAGAGACTTATTATTGTATATATATATATATATACCATATAGTGGATTAGAGA
>NW_009798367.1:76902-87621 GCF_000520075.1 Aphanomyces astaci
ATATATATATATATATACTGTATATATACCATATACAGTCCTGATGTAAACTATAGACGCACGTGAATTTTTGACATTTCTCAAAACTTATTGTAGTGGATTAGACTTATTATTTTAGATATATATATACCATATAGTGGATTAGAGACTTATTATTGTAGATATATATATATATATACCATATAGTGGATTAGAGACTTATTATTGTAGATATGAACTGCATGTTCCGCTCCAGCACATTCGAGTCGTGTACGACGCAGTATGGCACGCTGGACAAGCGCATGGGATTCAAAACGTCGGTTCGTTTGCTGTCCACTCGATGCGGTAACAAAACACCCAATTCGTACGTTTATACATGTATAAACGTGGCCGTGTATAGTTTGGAGAAGGGGTTTCGTGTGTGGGGCAGTGACATGAACAAGGACACGACGCCCCTTGAAGCTGGATTGCATCGATTTTTAAAACTGGACAAAGCAACCCCGTTCGTCGGCCAACGCGCACTGCAACAGGTCCACTACACTTTCCTTCGTATACTTCAAACAAAATATTACTCCGAGTGATTTCTATATATATATATAAATCACTCGGAGTATATATATATATATATATATATATATATAAATTCAACATGAAACCACTCATGCTGACTCTTATTATGGGCTAGGAATCGCAACGAGGAAGCTTGAAAACATTGGTGCATCTCCACGTGCACACGGACATCCCAGCTCCAGGCCACGGTACCCTATATATGTATATATATGCAAACGTCAGTACAACGAATCGATCGATATATAAAAGATAAACTCCCCATTTTCGACACTTTATACATGTATAAATAAACGGACGAGTGTCCTTGTTAGAACCACTGGACGCATGGGGCAACGAAGCAGTGTGGTACAATGGAAGTGTCGTGGGCTACACCACGTCTGGCGGGTACGGCCATACTGTGCACAAAAGCATCGCATTGGCGTACGTCCCGCCCAAGTTGGCCGTGGAAGGCCACCAAGTGGACGTCGAGCTCGTCGGACACAAGTATAAAGCCACGGTGCACTTGGAGCCGTTCATGGAGACACAGCTCATGCGCAAGTTGAAACAAGCAGAAACGTAATGCACACACGAAAATGTATAATATCTACGCATACGTGGGAAAAATCAATCTACATATATATATATTGCTCACGTCTTGATTGGTCGTCTTTTTAATAAATCATAGTATTAGTGTACTTTGAACAAGTATAAGGTTGGTGATTGGTATACCATGAACGTTACATATGCAGGACTAAACGTTCATGGGTACAATTCACCAAACTTTAACGATGATAATATGATTTAAAAACAAGACGACCAATCCCGGCGTGAGCAATATATATATATATAAATGCATATAATATATATATATATATATATATATAGATAAATGTATACCAGTATATATAAATATAATATAAATGTATATATATATAAATATATATATATATGATTGACAAGGCCCGAATACCTAACGTACATGGCAAAACCTGGTGCGTGTTTCGATGGCAGTTGACGCCCACTGGACGCTGCAATTCGACGTTGTCGTTGAATAGGCTTTTCACATTGGGTTTCTTTTACCCAAAATTTGGACTTTTTGTGCTGATCGATTCTTTGTACGGACGTTTGGAAAAGTCGACTGATGTCACACTAATTTCATTCACACACTAATTCAATGTTGAAATGGTCCATGATTGGCCACTTGATTCGTGTTGTGGGTTTTGATTGGTTGATTTTTGATTGTCTGTCGATTTGGTGATTCTGCACACTCCAATTTCGAATCATCAGACTTGACAATATAGTGTCGCTTGGATTGCCTCGGTTGGTTGCAGTTGGGCTGGTAAGTTCATGTCCTTTTTCTATAGAGTACTTCGACTTACAGTATCCACCATATATCGCTGATAGAAGGACTGTGCCAAGTATTCTAGGGAGTAAGTACTACATGCTACAAATGTTGGGGTGACAAAATAACTTCAAGGGCTTGCACTGGCTCCCGTGGCCAAGGTCCAAGCCGAGGCCCGTCGTTGCGCTCTAGTCACTACTTGTTCAGCTTCGCCAGTCGTCTACACGTATGAGGTGGTGACTGCGCTCCCGCACTGTGGTTATCTGTGTTCATGTCGGCCCTCCATATTCAACATCAGAGAGAGCGTAAATCAATAATTGGCTGGTGAGGCGGTAATTTCAGCCAGTAGTTTGGCGCGGCGATGGGTTGTGGGATGAAATGGGGTCATGCACCCCATTTTGAAAAGGGATTTTGGAATGAGTTGGGGAGTGTTTTGATTGGATCATGTCCATTTTGGAAACTACTCTTAATAGTATGTACTTGAAGTAGAAGATAGTATTGAAAATCATAGTACTATTAATAGTACAGTACTACTTCTATCTTTGAACAAAAGTAAAAAAATGAAAATGAATGTCCGCTGTGGGATTTGAACCCACGCGTACGAATACATCACGACCTGAACGTGACCCCTTAGACCACTCGGGCAAACGAACTGGATATTTTATATTTTTTTAAACTGATAAGTCGATATATTTGATACCGGTTAGTGGACTATTTTGAGCGATTACACTGGTTGGGAGACACATAAGCTTATTAGAGGAGATACTGCGTCAAAGGTGCCCATTTCAAAGGCATGATGCGTGGACAACTGTACTACAGTCGTTCCATGGCACGTCGATGAGCGCTTCAAACGCACGTGAAAGGCGGCGCGTCGGAGCAGAAGTCGATTGACGGCGTGACACCTCCAAAGCACGGTTGCATATCGTGGTTGACGTCCTGTGGTGTCGTCGTCATCGCATCTCATGTAGCTAGTATGTACGTCGCTAGTACGTCGATGCCTGTGTATACAGTAGCAGTCCAGCGCTCTGACACTTCGAAATTCTGGAATCACCAAGCACCTTGCGATTAGATTCGAGGAGCCTTGTCTGTACTAATAACCTCTGGAATTCGATACGTCTACATGGGCTGCTGAACAGTGGGGAATTAAAATACTCGGTACCAAGGGGGGATCGGGGTGGAACGGGCGAGTAATTCAAAAGAATTGGGTGGACATATCGAATATGACAGTATTCCGTGAAAATAAAACCCAAATTCGCACGGGCATACAAAACCTGAGGTAATAGTTTGAATTTCGACGCGATTAATAATAATAAATTGCGATTATGAGTGGCCACACTTTTGAATTTTGGCTGCAGGCTGCGACGCAAGGGAACGAACATGGAGCAAGTCGGCGCCAAGCTTCTGGACATGAACGTCCCGCTGGACGTCGCGATGCTGGACGAAGTCGTGGCGTGCATGCAGAACCCCAATAATCCCCATCATGCGATGGCTAACGAGATCATGGTCGCCTTCCAGGCCCACCAGGACTCGTGGACACGGGTGTCGCAAATTCTCGAAACATCCACGTACCAACCGACAAAGTACTTTGGGTTGCAGGTACCGTCCGTCCTCCCTTCTCAATGTCTGCGTGGGCATGCGACATGTGTCCTTGGAGCATCGTCCTTTGGCGGCGGCGATAGTCGGACTGACACACAACATGATGTTTGTCCGTTGCATGTAGATTTTGGAAGACGCGATCAAATACAAGTGGTTTATCATGCCCAAGGAGCAACGCGAAGGGATCAAGCAGTACATTGTAGGCAAAATCTTGAACGTACGTCTATCCTGATGATCGTCACCAAGTCATCGTTCGTCCCATGCCTGATCTCCATTCTCCGTCGGCCATGCATTGTCTCACGCTTCCACGTGCGTGTAGTTGGCAGCGGACGAGTCGACCATGCGAAAGGAGCGTCTCTTCATCAGCAAGCTCAACCTCGTGCTTGTCCAGGTCCGTCCGTCCGTCTATCCCATCTCAACAACCCCACGTCCATACATGACTCAAATACGCTCGTGCATGTACGTAGGTGTTGAAGCACGAATGGCCCAAGAACTGGCCTAGCTTCATCACGGACATTTGCACGTCGAGCCAGGTACATCCATCATCCCATCATCCCCCACACATCCATCATGCCTCGCTCACTCGATCGATCGATCGATCCTTTGTCTAGAAATCCGAAGTGCTGTGCGAAAACAACATGCTCATCCTCAAGCTGCTGAGCGAAGAGATCTTTGACTTCTCCAAGGACCAAATGACTGAAAAGAAGACCAAGGCGCTCAAGGAGTCGCTCAACCACGAGTTCGTGCAGATCTTCCGCCTCTGCGAGTTCGTCCTGGACAAATCGACGCACATTCCACTGCTGACCATCACTCTTCAAACCCTCCTGCGCTTCCTCTCGTGGATCCCGCTTGGGTTCATCTTCGAGACCAACCTCGTCGAGACCCTCGTCAAAAAGTTCTTTGCCACGCAAGCCTTTCGAAATGATACCATTGCCTGCCTCAGCGAAATCGCCCAGCTCACGGACGTCCCCCAGGTAATATATATATATATATATATATAGACTAGACTAGACGTGGTTTGATTTCATGGTTGATGATTGTTTGTTCACGATGTGATTTATAGTTATATATATGTATATATAGATGATATGTGGTTTGATTTCATGGATGATGGATGGATTATTTGTTGAGGATGTGATATATAGTAGAAGTGAAATGGGTTGATTATTTGTTGAGGATAATATATATATATATATATAGTAAAAGTGAGATGGATGGGTTATTTGTTGAGGATGATACATATATTTGTGAAGGTTCAAGTGTATTTATATAAAATATGTCTATATCGCATGATATTGCCAGGTGTTCAATAATATATATATATATATATATTTGCAATACGCTAGGAACATATCTACCGGTTATCGTGTGGTTTGTAGAGTGGGTTGGTTGTTGGTTACTTTCTTGGTGCATATATATATCTGTTGTATATCTGTGTCTACAAACTATAAATATATATATATGCTAATATATATATCTATTAGACGTACGACAATGTGTATGTGCAAATGTACTTGGCGATTTTGCACGAATTGTCTCGCATTGTTCCCCCGGGCCACTCGATGGAGCGCATCCACCACCTCGACAGCGTGTTTGTTCAAGGTAAAAAGAATATATATATATAAGTAAATATAAATATTATTTCCACGTACCTATTAGGTCTGTCGCTGTTTTTCACGAATTTCTTCCGGCACCACATCCGCGTGATCGAGCAGCCCATCACCCGCCCAAGTGACGAAGCCCATATTGCCTTGTTGACTGGGTTCCAGTACCTCGTGAGCATCAGCGAAGTGGACGACGACAACATTTTCAAGATCTGCTTGGATTACTGGCACCTTCTCACGCGGGACCTGTACTCGATCGACCAAACCCAAGCCCAGTCGCACGGGATGAACGTACTTGCGTTGACACGTCGAGGTACGAATTCGATATATATATATATATATATATATATTTGGGGTTGGAATATATCTACGAGTATTCAAGAGAGAGATGTGTATATGTTGGGGATTGGAATATATATCTTGGATGGGAATGGATAGTTGTTGTGTGGTTGTAGAATGTTTGGCTTTGTATATTTTTTATATTATTTTGAAATATTATTCGACATGTGTCGTTTATGGACTACTTTATATAATATAAAGTCCAGTTGTGTCGCGTGTTTACCTGTTCCTATACAACACTAGATATATATATTTTGGTATATCGTGTCGATTGAAGCAGCTCTCGTATATCTATATATATATTAATGAACATTATAGGGGCGGAACCGGATCCGTTGACCCGCAAGAGTCTGTTGAAGGTGATTCTATCGCGGCTTCGGGTGGTGATGATCTCCAAGATGGTCAAACCGTCCGAGGTGCTGATTGTTGAGGACGAGAATGGCGAGATCGTTCGCGAAACGACCAAGGACACGGAGGCTCTGAGTCAGTATAAGACCATGCACGAAGGACTGGTGTACCTCACGCACTTGGACTACGACGACACGGAGAACATCATGCTCGAGAAACTCACAGACCAAGTCGAAGGCAACGGGTGGTACGTTCCATCTTGTTCTGGATAGTCGTTGGTTTTATGTTGGTTTTATCTTGGTTTTATGTTGGTTTTATGTTGGTTTTATATTGGTTTTATATTGGTTTTATGTTGGTTTTATATTGGTTTTATGTTGAGATGGTCAAGAGGATGGTTCACCCTGTCATGTATTTCTACTACTAGTATTCCTAACATGATATATATATATATATAAATCTCTCACTACTACTAGTATTCCGAACATGATATATATATATATCTCAACCCGCACACGATTGATTCGGTCGTGGAATAACCTATTCCTAACATGATATATATAAATCTCTCCCTACTACTAGTATTCCTAGCATGATATATATATATAAATAAATCTCTCTGAACCCGATTGAGTAGGTCGTGGAACAACCTAAACACGCTGTGCTGGGCGATCGGGTCGATTTCTGGGGCCATGAGCGAAGAGAACGAGAAGCGGTTCTTGGTGACAGTGATCAAAGATCTGCTGGGTCTGTGCGAGATGAAGCGGGGTAAGGACAACAAGGCCGTGGTGGCGTCCAACATCATGTACGTGGTGGGGCAGTACCCGCGGTTTCTGCGCGCGCACTGGAAGTTCCTCAAGACTGTCGTGAACAAGCTGTTTGAGTTTATGCACGAACTACACCCGGGCGTGCAAGATATGGCGTGCGACACGTTCCTAAAGATCGCGCAAAAGTGTCGGCGCAAGTTTGTCGTGTTGCAGCCGGGCGAGCCGTACCCGTTTGTGGAAGAGCTCATGATGGAGCTGCCGAAAACCGTGAGCGACCTGGAACCCCATCAGCTGCACACGTTTTACGAAGCGGTGGCGTCCATGTTGGCGGCCGAGACCATCCCCGCGCGCAAGGACACGCTCGTGGCCGAGCTCATGAAGCTCCCGAACGCGGCGTGGCAGAATCTCATGCAGCAAGCCGCGCACAACGTGGACGTGCTCTTCGATGCGCAAGCGGTCAAGGAGATCGTCAAGATTATCCGCACCAATGGCAACGTGTGCAAAGCCATCGGGCCCAACGGGTTCAACGCGCAGATGGGCACTTTGTTTCAGGATCTGCTCAATGTGTACCGCACGTATACGCAGCGGATCGCGCAGCGCGTGGCCCAGGGCGGCGACATCGCGACCAAGTCGGCCGAGGTGCGCAGTCTCCGCAGCGCCAAGAAGGAAAGCCTCCGCCTGTTTGAAGCGTTCGTCGAGCACTCTAGCGCCGACGACAATGGGCGGCAGACGATCGCGCGCCACTTTTTGCCGCTCTTGCTTGAGGTTGTCTTGAGCGACTACAAGACGACCGTCGCATCCGCCAAGGAGGCAGAGGTGCTGACGCTGCTGGCCACGTGCATCAGTAAACTCAAGGCTGCGGTGGCCCCCGCCGCCCCCGGCATGCTCGAAGCCGTGTTTGAGTGCACGCTGCAGATGATCACGCGCAACTTTGAAGACTTTCCAGAGCACCGAGTTAACTTTTTCAAACTGCTCAAAGCCGTCAACGAGTTTTGCGTCGATGCGCTGTTTAATATCCCATCCGAACACTTTAAGCTCGTCGTCGACTCGATCGTGTGGGCGTTCAAGCACACGGAGCGCAACGTTGCCGACACGGTACTATATATATATATATATATTGTATATATAGGGGTAGAGAGGATGTATTTGTATGTATTTATTAGACATGATGTGGTGTTGGATTGTATATATATGTATGTATATGTATATTTATATATGATTGAAAATATGTATGGAGCAAGACGCGAGTGTTTTGTATTCAGTTGTTTGTGGCTTGCAGTGGATGTATGTATTTATATGGTGGTCGTGGTGATTCTATATATATATATATATATATGATTTCGAACGTATGGGGAGCGAGCGATATACCGTGACTCTTGGGTTGCATATGTGTTGGATGATCGTCCGTCGTCTGTTGTTTTGTCTATTATATATATATATATATATATTGATAAATATATGTATATTGATATATATATATATGTATAGGGACTTGAAACGCTGTTTGCGCTGTTGCTCAACGTGCGCGAGAACGAGACGCTGGCCGCGAGCTTTTACCGGTCGTTCTACTTGTCGCTTTTGCAGGACATTTTGGTCGTGCTGACGGATCGCCTGCATAAATTTGGGTTTAAAATGCACGCAGCTTTGCTCAAGCACATGTTTTCGCTCGTGGAAATGAACCAGGTGAACGTGCCGCTGTGGGAGTCGCTGCCGGGGATGCCGCCGGTGATGCCAGTGGGCCAGACCAACTCGGTACGACAATCATCGATCCAAGTGGTTTCTAACCATAATACGTAGCAATTCCTCAAGGAATACGTGGCCAACATGATCTCGACGTCGTTTCCAAACATGTCCCCGTACGTCGTCGTACATATATATCGATTGAGAAAGAGATTGCTTTGATATCGATACTGTTTGTATATATATATATATATCATCCTGGTGTGAGGCAGTTATTTGTTTTTCGTGTATGTGGTGGTTTCTTGGTTGCTTTATGTGGTGCTATCGCTCATTTATGTGGTGATTTGGTTCATGTATGTGATTTGTCTTGGTTCATGTATGTGGTGGTGATTTGGTTCATGTATGTGATTTGTCTTGGTTCATGTATGTGGTGGTGATATGGTTCATGTATGTGGTGATTTGGTTCATGTATGTGATTTGTCTTGGTTCATGTATATGGTGGTTGGTTGGTATCTTGGTTGTTTTATGTGGTGATTTGGTTCATTAATAATAATAATCATGGTGATGAATTGTAGAGCCCAAGTCCGTGCGTTTGTGGTGGGGTGTTTTGATATGACGAAAGACTTGGCTGCTTTCAAGAAGCATTTGCGTGACTTTTTGGTCAACGTCAAAGAGTTTGCGGGCGAAGACAACGCCGACCTGTTTCTGGAGGAGAGTCTGGCGATGACTCAGGAGCGTCTGGCGCGTGAAACGAACGCGCGGCTGGCCGTGCCCGGCCTCGTGAACCCCCATGAACGACCGGATGCGAATGCGGATGACATGGCCGACTTGTAATGCAAAATCAAATACATACACTCGCCATTGTGTCGGTATTGTCGATAAACGTACGGAGATGTACTATTATTAATAGATGCTAGATACTACTACGGTAGTAGTCAATACTAGTAGTAGTATATAGTACTACAACTACTGGTACTATTAATCGTACAGATGAGTTTCAATAGGACGAGAGGTATTTTCATCTCCATGAATTATATTAAGTATACCATAGTACAGTACTTAACAGTACCAGTACGATGTACTACTACACCTTTTTGCAGTTTAGTTGGACGAATGCCCGATACATTTGGCGGTGTGCCCGATATAATTGGCCATGTGCCGGTTTAATTTGGCACCCGGATGTCGTGTGCCCGATATAATTGGCCGTGTGCCCAAGCAATTGCCCATGAGCCCGAAGAATTGTGTCGTGTGCCCGATGAAAATGGAAATCACGCAATAAAAAGTCAATTCAATATATTGTCGATTTGATACAAATTTGGGGACGCGGTGCAATCGAATCGCGCCGACCAAACCGATCCACAATCGATCTGATTGGTTGAATTTCATTGAGAAGGTTTTGATTGGCGAATAATTTTGAGCCAATCTGAAGTAGCCAATCAAATCGATTTAAATTCCAACTAGAAACCACGCTACAACACGAAATTTCACTCGAAAGCACAATAGAAATGGTCGTGAAACGACACATGCAGCATCGTTGCTGTGACGTTCCCATGGCCTCCGCGCGTCCATCGAAGGTGCGTTCCCTGAGGTCAATCGACAAATGAGCTCTGCGCGCGACAGATTCAAATTTTTAGAGGAAGTTGTAAAAGTATGGGCGAAACGTTGAAGTATAGGAGCAACAGTATGCTTTATTCAAGTAAAAATATCGACTTTAATGTTCTATACTTCAAAGTAATCACTGGAATAGGATATATAACTTATTAATATATTGACATCAATGGATTGACTTGAATACGTGCAGTTAATACTAACTATATTATACACGTATTATCATATTTGCTGTACACCACATATCTCCACCTAAACCTCTATAATCAGATAGGTTCAGGAGAAATCAGATATCATTCCTGGTCGATTAATTGAGTTTGGATTATCATTTTTAAGACATTCCTCGCGAGGGCCGACACTAGAACCACATGCTATGGAACCGCTTCGCCAATTGTAACGCGCCTGCTCGACCAGGGGCGGTGTGTAATCTTCGGTTTTTACTTCGCTCAACGCTTCATACCTCGTGCTTCGACCGATCTTCTTCGAAGTTCGGTCCTCGTCTTCGTACGCAGCCCTTGTTATCCGGATTCCCGCAGAGTTAATTTCATTCGTACTAATCTTTCGCCTTTTATCATTCCTGGTCGATTGCAACCATAACTTCTAAGATATTCTAATTAGGACTCTAAGCATTAAAATCGGATTTTTAGTGAAATTCTCTACCTAGAAGTATGCCCATTGTCAAGGCAATAACCTATTTTGACTGAGATACAGTTGTTCAAGGTCAACAAAGTGAAACCTATCAATCACTTCCAATCGGAGGTAGTAGTATAGTACTACTGTGAACCCTGTCGCATACGTCGAAGAAAAAGGTTGAACTGTTTGTGAAATGGAGAAGCTTGGCCATGCACTGGACACACCTGCAATTTGATTGGTCAAAAGATTTTTTTCGAACATTTCATTGGCTACTCCG
>NW_009798367.1:89841-99448 GCF_000520075.1 Aphanomyces astaci
GCGACAGATTCAAATTTTTAGAGGAAGTTGTAAAAGTATGGGCGAAACGTTGAAGTATAGGAGCAACAGTATGCTTTATTCAAGTAAAAATATCGACTTTAATGTTCTATACTTCAAAGTAATCACTGGAATAGGATATATAACTTATTAATATATTGACATCAATGGATTGACTTGAATACGTGCAGTTAATACTAACTATATTATACACGTATTATCATATTTGCTGTACACCACATATCTCCACCTAAACCTCTATAATCAGATAGGTTCAGGAGAAATCAGATATCATTCCTGGTCGATTAATTGAGTTTGGATTATCATTTTTAAGACATTCCTCGCGAGGGCCGACACTAGAACCACATGCTATGGAACCGCTTCGCCAATTGTAACGCGCCTGCTCGACCAGGGGCGGTGTGTAATCTTCGGTTTTTACTTCGCTCAACGCTTCATACCTCGTGCTTCGACCGATCTTCTTCGAAGTTCGGTCCTCGTCTTCGTACGCAGCCCTTGTTATCCGGATTCCCGCAGAGTTAATTTCATTCGTACTAATCTTTCGCCTTTTATCATTCCTGGTCGATTGCAACCATAACTTCTAAGATATTCTAATTAGGACTCTAAGCATTAAAATCGGATTTTTAGTGAAATTCTCTACCTAGAAGTATGCCCATTGTCAAGGCAATAACCTATTTTGACTGAGATACAGTTGTTCAAGGTCAACAAAGTGAAACCTATCAATCACTTCCAATCGGAGGTAGTAGTATAGTACTACTGTGAACCCTGTCGCATACGTCGAAGAAAAAGGTTGAACTGTTTGTGAAATGGAGAAGCTTGGCCATGCACTGGACACACCTGCAATTTGATTGGTCAAAAGATTTTTTTCGAACATTTCATTGGCTACTCCGGTCGGTCGATTTTGCTTGGTCGATTCCATTGGCAGCCCCAGTGCATTTTGAAAAATCGAATTACTAGTATTATATTCTATTACTAGTATTACGTCTATCCAACTTGTTACAATATACAGAATTTATTGTCAGTTACTACCGGTAGTACAAGCATTGATGGAGGAATTGGGCGAGAATCAGAATACACATATGTTTGTTCAATTTGGGGCAACACGACATAATACTTCGTAAATTAACTGTTATATACTACGACGTGGGTCATCCAAACTCGAGCATGGCGACGGAAATGTCGTCGGGCTTGTTTTTCGTCAGCGTGGCCATGCGATACAGTTGCGCCAGCGAATAATGCGACACGTCACCGGGTTTCGTGTTGGTTTTAGCAATCAGCACTTGCCTGGCCAAAAGTTGGGGCCATTTCGACTTGAACCGGTCGACGAGCTGGTCTTTTCGAATGTGTACCTAATTCCAAAGCAAACAAATATAAAACCACGTAAAAACGATTATATCGCTGGACAGCATCATCATACCTCTTTGTTATCGTGGTTCATTTCGTTCACTCGAGCCACGTACGCGGCGGCCGCGGCGGCGGCGAACGGAAGCGCCGACTCTTGGGACGTGTCGGCGGGTACAAAGGCCCTGGCGTGATGGACAAGGCGACTGCACACGTCTGACGGGTGGACGGAGGTGACCTGAGCCGACGCGACCAACTGCAGCACCTCGTCCTTGTAAACGTTGTCGCCGAACCCGTCGGAAAACGTCAGCACGATGTCGCACTTTTTGAGAGGAATGCGCTGGACCACGTACATGTCTACACCAACTAAGTTGTTAACAAGTCGGATCAAAACTGTATTGATAGACCTACGACATGAAAACGCGTCAAATCCGTCAAAAAATTGGACAAAAGAGCGAAAATTTCATTGAAAAAAGTATCCAATCCTTCAAAAAGGAATACAAAACAGCCAAATTTTCACGTGAAACGAATTCAATCGCCCAGAGCCGTAAAAAGCCACAGATACATGGAGGAATCGTACGAGATCGAAGCGGGTGGTGAGTGACAGTCCACGGGACGTTGAACTCCTTCATCACAGCTAAGGTTTCGTACGCGATGCGCGCTTTCCGCAGGACGAGGCACTTGGAATCGCCGACGCTGAAGGTGAAGAGATGCTTCCCCTGGACGAAGGACACGACGAGGGTGGACCCCATGGAGGGAGACACGTGTCGGCAGTGCGCTTGGGCCGAGATGATGGCTCGGACGATCATGTTCTCGAAGTCTGCGAGGTGGACAGGGGGCGGGTCGTGCAAAAGGACTTGCTCAACCGCGTGGACGAGAGCGCGCGCGAGTACCGCCGACGGACTGGGCGACAAGGATGGACCCGCAGGGTTGTTGGAAGGATGTGTGGAAGTGGATATGCCGTCAGCAACGATGTGATACCGCGGTCCAACTGCCATGGCGTCTTCGCCGTGCAGGACGAACGAGGCCGAGCCATGGCGCGGGAACGAGTCGTCCCGCCGCCGACGAATGTGTCGCCACATCTGTGTCAGTTTGTTCGTGCCAGGCTGCGGCGTGGTCGGGTGCATGTGCTTCTCGTCCGCTAAGACGGGCGGTTGAACAACCTTCTTGTCAGTTGGATGCGGCTGCTGAGGCGTGCCCGGTGTCTGCGGGGTTCGCTGGTTGTTGCTCGCACCCCGCAGCATCTTCATGAAGGACGAACCGCCTTGAAGTCGTTGAACCATGACGACGTCGGACCAATGCAGACAGTCAGTATGCTGCTGTGGAATCGCGTTTGACACTGAACACACTTACACCTGCAGGCAGGGTGGTTGTCAAAAACCAGATAGTTTAACGTCCCATAAAGAATCGAATAAAACGTGTTTGAAATCCCTCCTCGTGGTATTTAAAATACACCCCTTAATCGATCAATATACCACCAATGCAGGCGGTTGAAGCATGGTGTTTATTTAATTTTATCGGTGGAAAAGACATTTGAAATCCATTTAAAATATCCAATGAACGCCCTTATCCAGTATCTCCTGTTTTTACGCCCGTTAAGCTGGATGTTGATGTCAATGAAATAGTGACCAGTGGCCAGATCACACTGGCAAAGTGTGGCTGAACTTAACGCAGCCTTGCTAGCCCTCACTTATTGAAATTTAGACCACACCAACTCGAACACCATATTTTGGCCAAAAGCCTGTCGAAATGACAGCATATTTTAAAAACCTATCGAAAACATCTAGTCGTGAGAGTGGTTACTTTTCAACACCACACCGAACCTGAATGATATCCGGACTATTGTCGCACAACGCCGGTCTCAAAATACCCTAAATAACGCGATGAATGGGGCTGGGGTCCTGTACAGTAATCGTGCGAAGTGTAAGTTACTAGTATGTACTTCACACTACTAGCCTCCCGCAGCAGCGTTATTGTGACAAGTCAACCTAGTCTAAAAGCTCCCATAGTTGTGTGCCCTTCCAATTGTGATCCTGCCTGGGTCTTATTTGGAACTGTTTATACTTTAGTTGATTTCTTAATTGGGAACTGGAAATACCTGTATATTGACAACTCAGCGACATATAATATTTGACAATCCCTCAGCACAGACAATACTCGCAATAATGAATAATGTACCCATTTGAACAAGGCGGCAAATTGCCATGATGGCGCCAATACACCATCGACAACATCATCGGCTTGCAACAGGCCGTCCAGATATTAAACACACGAAAGCAGTCGCAAACAAACATCAACGCGACTTCCAAACGTATGCAAAGAAGCTGCATATCATCAACTGGCGCAAGGATCACTCCATGGAAGAAGCAATTGACAAGTTCTTCCCTGGTGTGACTGGAACGCAATACAAAACCGTGTGGAAACGCATTCTTCGCTGGGAATCCCAGCGAGAACACATAACAAGTGCAGCCGAACAACCATCAACAAGCAACAATCGAACGATTCGACGCCAAGGCACGGCCACAACGCTGTCCTACACTGCGGAAGAGCATATAGCACAGTGGGTTGCAGAACTCCGGCAAGATGGAGTACCCGTAAGCAATTTGTTGTTGGCCAGCAAGGCCATGGAAGTTGCTTCTGACGAAGGTCTATTCGACCACCAATTCAAAGCAAGCGCTTCCTGGATCAAGGGGTTCATAAAAAGACGGGGTTTAGCGATCAGAGCAAAAACTCGACCAGGACAAGCTAACCTTGAGGACGGTAAGCAAGCGCTCGAAGCATTCAAGACATCCATCCGCCAGCAAATCAAGGACAACGACATTGAAGACATCTACAACGCCGATCAGACTGGAATCAATTACGAATACATACCGAATACATACCGAAGCAAACCATCAACACCAAGGGCGCAAAGCGGTGTGGATCAAGTGCTCTGGCCACGAGAAGGACCGAATGACAGCAATGGTGTTGGCCGAGGCAAAGGGCACCAAGTATCCTCTTTTCCTTGTCCTAAAGACAGCGGAATCAAAGATAAAAGCAGTCGTGCAAGATAATCTCAACGAACGGCATGGATTTGGTCGTCGCGTTTGGAAGGAAATTGTCAGCTTGGAAGAGAACTTCCCGCTACAGATCTACGGCAATCCATCAGCATGGTGGAATAGCGGCATTTCCTTACGGTTTTTGGATTTCCATTTTGGCCATTGGTGTGGACAAAACGTGAAGAAAGTCCTTCTTCTATGGGACGACTTCAGTGCTCATTTCACTGATGATGTTGTTCAACGGCCAGCTGAGCTACATGTCGTCTTGGCTCGCGTACCTCCAACGTTTACTTGGATGTGCCAACCGGCCGATGTTGCATGGATGAAACCTATCAAGGCGACAATGAGAAGACAATGGGTCGCATTCTTATGCACCCAAATCCAACTCAATGATGGAGGGGGTGGCAAGGCATTCCACTTGGGGGCACACCTGAACGATGGGACCTTGTGGAGTGGATTTCGGAAGCCTGGGACACGCTCCCTGCAACAACAATCATCAGCGGTTTTGTCAAGTGTCAAATCATTGATGCTACATGCGAAGAAACTAACCTCGGGGTCGATGCGCATGACGACGCCGTTGCAGATCACCTACTAGAAGACATATTAGAACTTGGTGACGTCGAGGTCCTGGACACAAACCTTGAAATCGTTCTCGACGTCGAAGGAAACGAATAACTAAATACATGTTTCTTCATTAGTATTGAGATCTGAATGAATTTGCCGACTTACCTTGCTGGTGTCTTTGTTGGCATTACGATTATAGACGATATTGCATGTCTGGATGAGAAAACCCTCAAAAACATTGTTAAAATTGATATCTTGCATAAATTTCTTTTGCCATAGAAATCAGAATATAATTTTTCACAGGATCCCGCCAAGTTGAATGTTCTGCCCCGTCATAAACGTTCCCAATCAAGAAATCAACTAAAGTACATGATTTGGAGCTGTTTATACTTGTCCTTATATCGTACGGTGCAGAACGGATATGCCTCGTTTGCGACTGCAACGGAAGGCATTGGGCGTCTACGGTAGGATTCCCAGCAGGTCTGTACATTTTTCAGTCGGCCCTTGATTGCAAGTTACTACTACTCTGGTCCTATCAAATGTATCGACTTTTTTGTTATTGGCGGAATTTTTCTAATTCATGGTGTTTCAGTATTCTGATTGGTCCGCCAGAAAGCGCGTTATCTCTGCTTTGATTGGATGTATTCTGAGTGATCTAGACCTCTTTTGCTCAAAAATTATGGCGGCAAGAAATTGGTGTCTCACGAGGTAGCATACATAATGAACCGCTTAGGTCTCAAATTAACTTTTTACCTGTGGTGCTCATTACACTTCGTCTTCAAAGCCTAGTCCTACGACCAACTGTGCTATCGCCGACCTCATCAACTGCCAGCAGCACTACCCGAGGAATGAAGAAGCTGATCGATGCGAAACGACATTCCATCTACGAAACACTACTTGAGCGAAGTGTACGTGGTGAGCTCCCTTACGGGTGCATCACCCAAGCTGCAAGCAAGTTCCAATGCACCTGCAAGACCATTGCGAACGTATGGAATCGTGGCCGCCTCTCGCTTCGCGATGGCAGTCCGACCGCTGATGTGTGGGCGAAATACAAAGAAAACCCTATGATTCTATATTTCACTCTTACATTATACAATTGCACAAGTACTCATTTAAAGAGTTTTACTGAATTAGGAAACACAAATCGAAAGCGTGTTCTCACGGATGAAGAAATTGAGCATGCGGTCAAATTGGTTCCGCTACACGCACGCCAGACCATGCGAACTTTGGCAGCGCAGTCCGACGTCAAGAAGACGACCATCATCCGCCACATGCAACGAGCCAAGACGTTGATGAGCAAGACAAGCCACTCCAAGCCGTACCTGACCGACGCCAATGCACTTGGACGGGTGCAGCATGCTCTGTCCTTCATCAAGCCGACGTCAAAAGGAACCATTTTTGACAGCATGCACGCACATGTGCATGTTGACGAGAAATGGTTCTTTTTGACAACTGTCAAGAAGCGTTATTATGCCTACGAAGACGAAGACCTGCCGACGCGCCAGTTAAAGTCCAAAAGATACATCACGAAAGTGATGTTTCTTGCCGCCGTTGCAAGACCAAGATACGACTACCACAACAAATGCATCTTCGACGGGAAGATCGGAGTGTGGCCGTTTGTCGAGAATGTGCTGGCCAAGCGAAACAGTCGTAATCGGCCAAAAGGTACTCCATTTTTGGTACCTCAAACGGTAACCGCCGAAGTTTACCTCAAGATGATTCTCGAAAACGTCGTGCCGGCGATTCAGGCAAAAATGCCTCGACAAGATCAGAGTAAAATAATATATTTGCAGCAGGATAACGCAAGTCCACACAATAGTGTGACTACGCGAATGCTGCTTGACTCTGGTGTTTGCGGCATTGAAGCAGCAAATCAACCGCCGAATAGTCCCGATTTGAATGTCCTCGACTTAGGATATTTCAATTCAATTCAAAGTCTACAAAGCCAAAAGTGTACTAGAACCATAGATGAACTAATCGGAGCAGTAGAGAGCTCATTTGATGAATTACCGTGTGATACATTGTCGAAAACTTTCATCACTTTGCAAAAGGTAATGGAATCGACTCTTAAAACTTTGGGTAGAAATGATTACAAGCTTCCTCATATGAGGAAAGATGCTACCATCAAGGACTTGACATTGTTTAATGTCCGTTGCGATCGTGATGTCCATGAAAAAGCTCTGGCTCACCTGAGCAGCCTATGAATTCCCAAAGACGAGTAGTCATATGTAGTCATCGTAATATAATAAAAAGTTCATTAAATTTTGGTGATCAAATATGTGTTTTGATAGGTACATACATACAAACATTAAGATGTTTTTTCTTTCGCCCAATACTTTAATCAAGATAAAAATTCGATACATTTGATAGGACCAGAGTAGTACTACATAATGAAGTTATTTGACGACTGTGATTGGCTATAAATAAATTCACATATCCAATCAAAACCAATTATACCTGGACATCAAAAATTGCTCGGAAGTTGGTCTCCGTGCCTGTTTGCTGTGCTTTGGGGGTACCTTAACTGACAACTAGCATAGTGATAACGATAGGAGATGATATACTGGTGAATTTGCCCGTCATTGATGCTCGCATTAATGACGAGCAACTCCACTACAGAGTAAACCAAGGCGAAGAGTTCTACCAGAGTCCTCAACCATGCAAGCAGTCGCATTGAGATGACAATGCGACGTATGGTTTGTGATATTCCCTTGCGTGTTTCCGTGTGTGCAATGTGATTTGGTGTGAATAACCAGTTGACGGACTCAACGATTACCGGTAGTTATAGATGTGGTAGTATATGCTAGCTGTTTGGGTTATAGCGGCGGTGAATCAACATGAAAGTACTGTAGAGGTTTCAGCCCAGGGTAAGGGAAACATATTTTTTCGAAATTGATGACGTCCACAATTGTAATAAAATGTATTGCTCAGAAAGTACAATCAATAATTTTATTGCGGATGGGGGAGATCACAATCAATCATTGGGCGCAATTTACAATTATTGCAATTATTATTAATAATACGTAGTAGTATTATAGTAGTATTCATAAACGGTGACCTGTAACAGTATTAATGATTGTAACCACACTAATTATTTGTTGATGGTGATTTCCCGCAATCTGATTGGCTACATATTGTGAATTCGCTCTAACCAAAGTTCGAGTGGTTTTCTATTCAATAATATTGAAGCCTAAATAAACGTGTCATTTCTGTCAGCGCCAATCAGATCTTTACCCAAAAATGGATTAGCGATTCGTGATTCGATTCGTTGATACGACGGGGTCTAGAAAATGGTACCGAATCCACAATACTTCTGCCGCTTCTTGTGTACATTTGGTTGTGTCGTCGATTCATTCTCCATCTCGGTTTAGATATACTCGAGTATACGCTATACGTTTACTCGTAGTAAATAACGAACGCCAGCTTTCAGCAGCCAATCGAAATTCACAACTTGGCCCATGGGTCGCCGTGATAGGCCAAATTTCCTCAAATGTACTGCGGGGGTGAGGAGATCCCTCAGGCAATGGAACCTGCACGCATCACGTGCTCATATCAAGCCTTCCAGCGGTTAGTCTATTACAAGTAAGTTACTACCAGGACCGCATTCGTCGTTATACCATGAAATATAAAATGTGAATGTGTCTCAAATATCAAGCACTTGCTTTATTATAGTGTACACTCCATTGTACTGGAAGGTGGTTCAGAGTATGTCGCGTGGTCCATTTGCATGCATACCGTAGGGGTCGCATTAGCTTACAGTTAGTTAGTAGAGCAATTTTAACCCATTTGTCCCTGGTTCGAATCCGGATCCCATCACTCATTCGGACGAATTCAATAACCGTCACGCGACACCTGTGCTCTGGCATTCGAACTGGGTTGAGCTTGGGCAAAATTAGGGCTAGCTTGTTAATACTTGCTAATATATACCCTTTGACAATAAAAAAAGACAATACACTAACGGCGATCGATACTTAGGGAAGAAGACTTGCTTATCATTGAACCAAGCCCAGAGCAACAGTTGGAGATAGCTACCCCCTTAATGCACCATCCAAAGGGGAAACCAGCGCCGCCTTCGAGTCCAGCCAACCGTCGCCCCGCCGTCGCGAAGGCTCAAGAGATGGAATATCTCAAGCAAGTAAAGTACAAGGTGCGGCGTCATTTACGCTGGTTTATTAGAAGATACTGCTCATGGATACCGTGCCACCTCCAAAAATCGTGTTGTCGCACATGGCAGTTTGATAATATCGTCGCGTATGCACTACACAGGTTAGAGTACGATGGTCCAGTACCGTATTCACTGGAGGACTACCAAAATTGCCTCAGAGTGCGTTCTCAGACATGTTTTTATTCAAGTCTGAGAGCCACCTCAGACTGAAATGTAAGCATGAATTTATTTTGCAAGCTCACCAAAAATATACTTAGATTTTACATTCAAGAGAGCCGTTTCGTTGGTTTTTATTTGCTCATCCCATATTTGTCATGCGTGTGGTTACCAGCGTGCTACTGCTCTACTGCCCACCGGAGGCGACGAAACGACGCCGCATCATACGACTCTTGCTCTTGTGTCGTATCAGATCTTTGCTTCGTGAACGCAACCTTCTACATTCATTGGCCCTCTTAGACGACCAGCTTGACAGTCCTTGGTACAA